>NC_091951.1:75950658-76088158 GCF_031021105.1 Erythrolamprus reginae
TTTGCCAGCAAATGTGACTGGTATCTTAGGAGGCAAGATGGTCTATGTATCTTCACATATTTATAAAAGACAGTCTGCCTCTGAAGATACCAGTTAAATGCCAGGAAATATGTTGTCTAGATCACAGTTGATGAACTCTGAACCCCAATACTGCCCAATAGAAAGCAGCCATAAAACTCTACACCATTAAAAGTTAAATATTTTATTTTCCCTATTTTTGTCATTTTTTCTCAAAACTGGAGAGGTCTATTGTTAACTCCAAGTTATTTTACCAACAGTTATTTCTCAGGCTACTTGGTCGCTTATTTGTTGGAAAAAACAAGGGACTGTTGTTTATTCCCTAACAATTGGGGTGGGGGGATTGTTACGGAATAAACTACAGTAAGCACCTGCCTTCAAAGAATGTGTTTCATCAAGTTCATCTCTCTCCTTCCACCTGGTTTCAATTTTATCAAATCATGTTTTGATTAGATAAGAAAATTAGGAGATTGTTTTGTTTCACTATCCAAATTGCATCCTGTTGTCATTCAAAGATTTTGAATTAAAAATAATAATTAGGCAGTCTAGGTGTTAAGCAGGCTACAAAAAGCCTGAATGAAGAACAATTATTTTAAAAATATAGACTCGGGGGACATCAAGAAAAATGGGTTTTTACAAAGGCACAGAAAAGCACCTGCTCACAGGCCCAATTGAATTATACAATGAATAAAGACTTATGGGTGCCTACAAAAACTGGACAATCCTGCTATGTAGCATTTCTTGAACACTCCAATGGGCTGGGCTGTGCTGGAATTGAAAAGCATAGAGGCCTATCTGGTATTATACATGATTATTGTATAACTTTAGACTTGCACACAGCACCTTGCCCAAAACCAGTGGTGGACTATGAGCCGGAATGCTAAATTGCGCTTGCCGCCATGGCTCATACGTTCTTGCAGGACCAGCGCGATTTTGCTGCTGTACCTGTGGAGGTAGCAAAATCACGCACGGAGCCGCAGGTAAAACCTTGGCGAAACACGGGCGCAATTTTGCTACCTCCACAGGTGCAGCAGCAAAATCGAGCTGGTCCCGCAAGAACCTATGAGTTGTGGGGGCGAGCGCAATTTAGCGTTCTGGATTGTAGCCCAAAACGCTACACAGATTGTGCTTCCCTCAGTTTAGCATTCCTAACAGGAATTCAAGAAACAAAGAATCGGGGTTAAAAAACTATGGGTTAAAAGTCAGAGCCAGAAGAATTTTTCATTGGGTTTTGGGGTTTTTTGGCTAAAATGTACAAGGTGCTGATAGATGCCTTCCAATACAACCAGACTCATAGCTTGTCTAAAAAAGTTTTTGGAATTGTTCAACACTTATGAAAGGGTAACAATCCAAAGAGAAAGAGATATTTTAACTTCTCCCAACTATTAAGAAATTCCAGAACGAAAGTGGTGATATCCTCTTCCTAAGTCTGGCTTGTTTTTTTCTCCAGAAGTAGAAATTCCTGAAGCTTTACTCAAAACAAGAACTGCTTTTGTTGGCTAAGTGTGGAATTGCCAATATTTGAACAGATTGCTCTAGTTTGTAGCAACAGTTACATCTTCCATAATCAGCAAATAATATTTAGCTCACACCTTAAGAAGCTTCTGTGGCTGATTCTTGCTTAGTAAACATATTAGAGGCATATAAATCAGGGTATTGTATTTTTCTGCCGTTAATTAAGCGTGAGCAGACATAGGAGGGTGTAAGGACTGTCACATTTGCCCATATACTGATCACTGCTTCAGCACTACAAAGGAAGTACCATGTGTTTATTATTACATATAATTCCATGAAAATACATTTGTCCCCTTTCAAATTTTCTAATTTTTGTATATCTTTGCTACTGAATGTTAACAGTGGATTCTTCTACCTGTAAAAGTATTCAACTCCTAAGATTATCAGTTCATTTCAAGGAGAAATTAGAGATGTTTCAATTAATGAGATTCTATTCAGATGTGAGTGTGAGAGGTTCTGTCTTATTTAAAGAACAGAGTTCTGGATATCCAGTGTCAAAGTCTGATCTTCACAATGTGAGCAAATAAAAATAGAACCTTTTGGCTTGAATGACAAAGCTACAACAAGGCAGAAAAAATACCCAGCAATCTGCACATTCTATTTTCTTTACTGCAATGTTTGTGACTCCATCAGAAAAGAACTCAGTAAATTTGAGGTTCATGAGAGCATAGAAACGTGGAAGATGATGCTTGCGAAGAAGAATCGTGCTGCTCATGGAGTCCTTGGTGCCCTCTTGAGCTTGGCTGTTTGCTTGCAGATATTTCATTAACCACGTAGGTAACTTGATCGGTGCTACTGAGCGTGGTTTTTTCCCTGTTTATATATAGTAGCCAGAGTAGGAAGGGTTGTTTTCTCCTTGGCAGTTCCTGGCAGTATTGTTTTCTGCTTGACTGTTTGTCTGATGTTAATCCTTACTTATCTGGGTGTTGGCTATTAGCAAGGATGTGTTTTGGTCCTTTTCTTTCCTTCTTAGTTTTTATTATCTCTTTTGAATGATGGGTACATGGGGCTTATCTCTATATGTCTATTGATGGTTGGTTCGTCCGAATCCCAAGCTTCTCAGTTACAATTGGCTGGAGCATCCACATGTGGGTATTGACTTCTGTTGCTGGGAGACTGAATTGTAACAATTTCCTGGTCATGCCCCTCTGCTTAGCTGACTCCTCCAGTTTTTGTTACGACTCAGTAAGTGAGGAGACACGTTTACAATCAGCTACAACTAATTGTAGTCAGTATTACTGTTTGTGGAAGATTTCTTCCTTCGTTCTTCCTTATTTTTCTTTTTGAAACTTTGTGATTCAACACAAAATGAATCTTATGAGAAACAAGAGAGAATTTTTCAGAGGCAGCCCTTGATGCAATTTACACCCATTGCTGCCCGTGAGTCAGCAGTTTCATTCTGGCTTTCTGGAGCGGCCACTTCCTCCCTCTAATTACTTTTAATTGCTTTCCTGCTGGGCAGCCTTCCAAAGTTTTTCCCCTGAAGGGATTCTCTGTTGGGGCAGGTTCCTGCCTTCTTGTTCTTGCCACTAAGGGTGACCTGGTCTGTCCCCAGTATGCTGGGATGATTGCCACCACCCAAAGATTATTTTCCGCGGGTTCTCAGGTTACTGGCCTGGTGGACTTCTGAGGCCCAAGCCACCGGGTGCATTTTCAAGGAACCCCACAGGTTGATGATCGCCATGGATGTCAGCTTGTTTGGCTGGGGAGCTCATCTGCAGGAGTGGATGATCCAGGGCCGGTGGTCGCTATAGAAAGCCTGCTATAGCATCAACTGCCTAGGAGATTATTTTGCCAAACTTCTGTCCTGAGGTGTCTCATCTTCGGGAATGTGGGTGGCAGATTTTGGAACTTCGAAGGGCCCTCTGCAGGTACATTAAATGTACAGAGTCCTTTAGAAGAATGGAGGCCTTGTTTGTTAGCTATCAACCTTCCTCCATGGGTAGGAAGATTTCCCCATCTTCTATTAGGGATTAGCTAAAGGCTTGTATTGCTATGGCCTACTAATTGAGTGATACTCTCTTACTACTGATATTATCCCGAGTCTCTGGAGAGGGGCGGCATACAAATCCAATAAATAAATGAATGAATGAATGAATGAATGAATAAATAAATAAATAAATAAATACTGTCCACTTTACCAGGAGTGCAGCTACTTGGTCTGCCTGATCCATGCAGGCCTCCATTCTTGACCTGGTCATCCCCCTCTTCTTTTGTGCATCACTATAAGATGCCTCTGCTGAGGCTTCTTTTGGCAGGAGGGTCCTGCAGCAGGTAGTTTCCACCTTGTCCAGTGTGGCTAGAGAGATTACACACCCACGGGGGACTTAACTTGGGAATGTCCCACATGTGGATGCTCCAGCAAATCGCAACTGAGAATGAACGTTGGTTCTTATCTGACATGTTCATTCTAGTTTCTTGGCTGGAGCATCCACTCCCTCCCAAGTTTTAGTTGGTTTGGTGGTCCAGTGGCTGGGGTGGCTGTCTTGGTTTGTAGGTACTTTCTTTGTTGCAAAAAACTGGAGGAGTCAGCTAGGCAGAAGGGCATGACCAGAAAATTGTTCCAACTCAGTCCCCTAACAATGGAAGTCAATATCCACATGTGGATGCTCCAGCTAAGTAACTAGAATGAACATGTCAGGTAAGAACCAACATTCATTCTAGGAGTTCCCCAGCAGCTTTGAATTTGTTTGTCTGTCTGTCTGTCTGTCTGTCTGTCTGTCTGTCTGTCTGTCTGTCTGTCTGTCTATCTATCTATCTATCTATCTATTAGATTTGTATGCCGCTCCTCTCCAAATTTAGCTTGGTCTAGATTACTCAGTTTCCCCATTGAAACTATATTTTAGTTTGACCACGTGTTCTGAAATTAAGGAGTTTTCATCTTGTCTTCTGAGTGCTATCTGATGTATAGGGATGTGCTCTCTAGTCCTCTACCTATCTGTCCTACATAGTGGCAATATCACTTAGCTGTAAAAGTGATATAGAGACAATAGTGACTAAATAGATAAAGTGAGGGGTTATAGAAATCTGAGCATTTTTCATTTATTTATTTAGAGAAGGCAGTTGTTTAAGATCACAGGGACAATGATTTGTGCCTGCTAGTTTATGGCCTTTTGTTTTGTGTGAGCCACATTGTTTTAACAATTGCCTAAAACATAGCTTAGAGCAAAGTATAAATTTAGTCAGTGTGCTCTCACTCTCTCTCCTACCAGTTTATACCTCAGAAAGCGTCTGCTTTTACAGAGGCTGGCAGAGAGGGTGGGGGGCAGATGTAAGTTCTCCTCAATTTCTATATATATAAGACAATGGTCCTTTCATCTTGATCATCCATATTCTTCTGGGAGAACAGGCTCACCAGCTCCAACAACAGCTTTTGCCTTTAGCAATTGTTGACAGAATTTGACACATAATAAATAAAATAATTCCCTCTCTCCCTTTCACATAACCAGCCCTTGCAAAAGCAATCACATTGCTGGTGGCTGGGTGCTGGATGAATGACTGCCAATCTGTTGTGCTTCCTCCTTGGAGGCTGGTGCGCCCAGAAATGATAAAGGTTGAGGCTGGGAGAAGGGGATGCGGGGGTGGGGTGGGGAGAATTAATTGCTTATTGCCAGAAGCTTGAGTTCTTTAATGTGGAGCCGACACTCATCAGTCCAGAGTGGCTGCCAGGCAGAAGTCATAGTGGGAAATGATACAAGGAGAGAGAGAGAGAAGTGAAAAATGTCGCTGAGGGCATCTCCACTATGCCAGCGCTCACAACCAAAGATTAGAAGGAGATTCGTCTAGTACAACACAGGAGCTGTCAAACTGGCTATTCCCCTGCAGATTGCAGCACAAAACGTGGAGGGTAATCCGTGAAATGAAGCAAGCCACAGCAGGCAAATGGTAGGAGCTAAATCCAAGTCAAACTTGTGTCCAAAGAACCATTACCACTCACTCCAAGTCATAGGATAGTAAATGAGGCCAGGGAAAAATAAGTTTGCAATTATCATGCCAAGCAAATGTAGAATGGAAAACAGAGTAAGGCTCACATTAAGTTTAAAATAGGATTGTATGGGAAGAGAAGAAATGGATGCAAATTTCAAACAGTTCCATGCAGAACTATTAAGAGTTTAGTTTATAACCTGATCATGCTATGCCTGGAGACACTAGTTTTTATTGCCAGTTATGAAGGAGAAAAGAGATGCTTTCAAGGTCTGAACAGACAGTTGAACCATCTATAAAAACCATGGATGTTACTTCCCATCTACCATTACAAAGAAGCTTCTTGCATATAATACAAGGGAGTCAGAAAGCAAAAGGGAATAATTGTATGTGAATGAGAATGTTTAATCTGTAATATCAAAAAAACAAAAGCTCCTAGAAGAGATTTACTCATAAGTGACATAGGTGGACACCACCCACAAAAGGTCAGGGGCTTCAACTGATATTAATTTTCCAGAAGACAACCTGGACCTTTATACACCAGAATGATACTGTGACAAAAGCTTTTATATTTATAGAGCTAGAATCCTACTGATCCATAATTCTCAGAAATAGCAATAGCACTTAAGACTTAGATATAGCACTTCACTGTGCTTTACAGCCCTTTCTAAGTGGTTTAAAGAACTTATTGCCCCCAACAATCTGGGTCCTCATTTCACCCACCTCAAAAGGATGGGAGACCGAGGCAACCTTAAGCCTGGTGAAATTCAAACTGCCAAATTGCAGGCAGCCAGCAGTCAGAAATAGCCTGAAGTATTGCACTCTAACCAATGTGCCACCACCATAATTCTTTTACATCCCATTGATAGAACTGAATATCAAAATAAACCTTAACAACTATAGTTTATAGTTTATACATAATATAGTTTATAGTATATAGTTTATAGTTTATAATTTGAGGAGACATAGGAGAATTTTATGGCGAAATAAACCTGACTGCAAAACGAAACAATTTTTACAAGTTCCACTGCCATTTCAGTATCTTCCAAATATTGCTTACACTATACATAGCTATTAATCAGCACACAAATACCTACAGGGATGTGTTCCTAATTTGCTCCAGGTTCTTATGGTGAATTTCTTCATAAACAAATAGGCAGATAACTATCTGAAAATCGCACATGCTGTCCAGCTCATAAAGCAAGGTGACAAACTGAAAGACATAAAACTACAATAAAGGCTCCAAACAGTCCAATTCATCTTGTTTCCATGAGATATTACATAGTCATCTACAGCAGGGGTCCGCAGACCAGTACCGGGCCGCGGGGCATGTTGCACCGGTCCGTGGAGTCAGCAGCTGCCGGCCCTCATGCCGCCACCCCCTCCCTCCAGCGCTTCGCCTCCCACCGGGCAAGAGGCCTCGGGAGGCAGGTTCTGCCGGCCACAGGACGATGGATGGGACAGAGGGGCGGGAAGGACCGAGAGGCTCAAGCCTCTTTTGGCTTCTGCCATGGGGCGCTTTTGCGTTTTTGGCTGGGGGGAGGCAGGAGGGCCAGCCTGACCCCCTCTCTCCAGCGCTTAGCTCCCGCTGGGCAAGAGGGCTTGGGAGGCAGGTTCTGCCGGCTACAGGACGATGGCAGGAAAGAGGGGCGGGGAGGACCAGCACCCCCATGCTTAATCCCGCCCCCAACCACACCCCTTTCCGCCCCTACTGGGCCATAGAAAAATTGTCTTGCTGAAACTGGTCCCTGGTGGAAAAAACGTTGGGGACCACTGATCTACAGGACTACCAATGAAGGCAGCCTCTGAGAGCTTTCCATCAGAACTGGAGATTACTGACATTAAGGCTTTGCTAATTCATAATTGCATAATCTAGTTTTTGTTGCACGTTATAAGTGGATCAATATGTTTGCAGGTTATCTATTTTCTAACATTGAAATCTATAGTAGACCTGCACAAATGACACAAAACCACATACAACCATCAAGCAGCCTTGTGTAGCATTTTTTGAAAACTTAGCAAATCCCACTGCTAAAAGTTACCATCACCAGGAATGTTCCATCACCACCATTAGTTTTTCTTAACCACTTCCCCTCTGGAAGCAGTGTGCTGAAGTTGCCAAAAAAAGCCAACGCAGTCCTAGGTTGCATTAACAAAGAGATAGACTCAAGATCACATGAAATGTTAGTGCAATGTTATAATGTCTTTGTAAGGCCACAGTTAGAATATTGCAACCCAGTTTTGGTTGCCATAATATAAAAAAGATATTGAGATTGTAGAAAATAAAATATGGGGCGGGGGGGGTACCAGTGGAACAGCTTGCCTCCAGAAGCTGTAGGAGGCCCATCACTGGAGGTTTTTAAGAAGAGATTAGACAACCATTTGTCTGAAGTGTTTTAGAGTTTGAGCAGGGGGTTTGACTAAAAGACTTCCAAGGTCCCTTCCAACTCTGCTATTCTATTATTCTGTTGTATACTATACAGTGATCCCCCGATCATTGCAAGGGTTCCGTTCCAGGACCCCTCGCAATGATCGGTTTTGCGCGAAGTAGCGCTGCGGAAGTAAAAACACCATCTGCGCATGCGCAGATGGTGTTTTTACTTCCCAGCAGCGAGGAGCCGAAGATTGGGGTTTCCCCGCCGCCCACGCAAACTCCTCACTGCTGCCGCACCCGCCGCTCGCCCGCCCTTCGCCCGGCCACCCGCCGTTCGCTCGCTGCTCGCCCGGCCACCCGGGTTCGTTTGGCTTCGGGACATGCCGGTGGCGACGTTTTAAAACAGCCGCGCGGCTTCCCAACTGAGTCCCGAAGTTCGCCTTTGACCGGGACTCAGTTGGTAAACCGCGCGGCTGTTTTAAAACGTCGCCGCCGGCATGTCCCGAAGCCAAACGAACCCGGGTGGCTGGGCGAGCAGCGAGCAAAGGGCGGGTGGCCGGGCAAAGGGCGGGCTCGCTGCTCGCCCGGCCACCCGGGTTCGCACGGCTGTTTTAAAACGTCGCCGCCGGCATGTCCCGAAGCCAAACGAACCCGGGTGGCCGGGCGAGCAGCGAGCGAACGGCGGGTGGCTGGGCGAAGGGCGGGCTCGCTGCTCGCCCGGCCACCTGGATTCGTTTGGCTTCGGGACATGCCGGCTGCGACGTTTTAAAACAGCCGCGCGGCTTCCCAACTGAGTCCCGAAGTTCGCCTTTGACTTCGGGACTCAGTTGGTAAACCGCGCGGCTGTTTTAAAACGTCGCCGCCAGCATGTCCCGAAGCCAAACGAACCCGGGTGGCCGGGCGAGCAGCGAGCGAACGGCGGGTGGCCGGGCGAAGGGCGGGCTCGCTGCTCGCCCGGCCACCCGGGTTCGCGCGGCTGTTTTAAAACATCGCCGCCGGCATGTCCCGAAGCCAAACGAACCCGGGTGGCCGGGCGAGCAGCGAGCGAAGGGCGGGTGGCCGGGCGAAGGGCGGGCGAGTGGCGAAGGGTGGGCGAGCCGGGCGAACGGCGGGGCGAACGGCGGTTGGCCGGGCAAAGGGCGGGCGAGCCGGGCGAACGGCGGGTGGCCGGGCGAAAGGCGGGGCGAGCGGTGAACGGCGGGTGGCCGGGCGAACGGCGGGCGAGCGGGTGCTGGGGGGGCTTCGCCCTCCCGCCAGCAAGAGGGGGAAGACCCAGGGAAGCCGCCCAGCAGCTGATCTGCCCGGCGCCATCTACGCATGCGTGCCCATAGAAAAAAAGGGTGTGCATGCGCAGATGGTGTTTTTACTTCCGGGTTCAAAAATCGCCATATAGCCGTTTCGCAATGATCGGGAGCGCAATACCCGGGGGATCACTGTATTTGAAATGTATCCTTCATTTTAAAGAGTGGTATATATGGTATATCTACATGGCATTGGGCCAGATTACTCCGAGATTGCCTTTTACGCATGAGTCCCAGCGACTGGTTAAGTCCCACAGAGTCAGCCTTCTCCAGGTCCCATCAACTAGGCAATGTTGTTTGGCGGGATGTAGGGGAAGAGCCTTCTCTGTAGGGGCCCTGGCCCTCTGGAATCAGCTTCCCCTGGAGATTCGCACTGCCCCTACCCTACTCCTCTTCCATAAAAACTTAAAGACCTATTTATGCCGTCAGGCTTGGGGCCATTAGACCCTAGCCCACTGGCCGACGAATGTAGTATGTTTCGATGTGTGAATGGTAATGGATTATTTTAACTCTATTACCGGTAATATTTTTTAAAGTTTTAGTTATAATAATTGGATTTTTTAGTTATGTATACTGTATATTGTTTTTATTGTATTTTGACATGGTGTGAGCCACCCTGAGTCCTCGGAGATGGATGTCAGCCACAAATCAAATAAATAAATCCATAGAATTGCATTGAATTTGACCTTTCAGACTGGTATTTCACCAGTAATATTTATCAGCATCTATTTGAGTTTCTACACGCTCCACCTTGCTTTACCAGTGAGTATAATTATTCTTAAACAGGACTATTTTCTTCAAACAAACCAACATGAGATGTTTCACTATACAAAATAAATCCATAAGGGGCGTGCATAAGCACACCATCCTACCTACTGCCCCTATCCTACTGTCCTCCATTTATTTGTATTCATTTCCTGTACTCATAATCATGTTTATACTTACTGTATATCTGTTACCTTATACATGACTGACAAAATAAATAAATAAAATAAAACGGACAAATAAATGTAAAGACTTTGCTACTTATCCAAATCATAAGTGGATAAAAGTCACTTTTCATGAGCTGGGCAGCCCTATAAAATAAGTAAGTGCGAGACAGAAACTAGCTGCTATGGAGTAGCAAGAATTAACATTTGGCAAGAAATATAAAAGACACTTCTTTATAATAAAGAAGAAACCCAGGATGATACAGAGCCACCCAGATAGTTCTGTTATATAAATTTATTATCCAATGTATCGTTAGATTTCAGCGTTTTTGTCCCCTTGCAGATCAAAAGCCAAACTCTATTCATCCTTTAGGGGAATAAGCCAAATGATAAAAGCTCAAAATTATTCAAATTATGGTTTGAAGACAGAATTTGCTTTAAGCTGGCTCATTTCTGCAGGGCATGTGCCCTGTCACTTACAATTATTGATTCTCCTTGACAGTTCAAATACTTTAATCACTCAGGTTAATAACTAAGGTGGAATAGATATATAAAATCGGGCCTTTTTTTTTTTTTTGAACAAATGTTTTACTTAAGCTGTGTGTTACAATTTTCCTTAAGACTTTAGATGTAAACATGCATATGGTTTTCCTGAAAGCCAGTTTTTAAGTAATTGGTAGCGGTGGGGGTGGAATCTGTCCACCATTACAACTTATTTTGGTTGGAGGAGTTCTCTCAGATAATGGAGCCAGAAAAAGAGCTTACAAAATGCCTGAAGGCTAAAATGACAGTCTGATAAAGATGAGAGAAGAAAAAAGGAAGAAAGGGTCCTAGTGAACATAACCGTGACCTCCCTGAAATTGACTTGCTGGCCTGTGGGCTTGCTTCTTAATGGTTTGCACGGGGACTCTAAGAGGAAACTACAAAAGGATAAAGAAGTTAAATCCTCTGGTTCTTGAAAGACTCTGTTTCTTTGTTAAACAGACCATTCCACCATATGGATGATAAACAAGACAACACTGTTTATCTAGCAAGTGTC
Source organism: Erythrolamprus reginae (assembly GCF_031021105.1). Taxonomy (NCBI): domain Eukaryota; kingdom Metazoa; phylum Chordata; class Lepidosauria; order Squamata; family Dipsadidae; genus Erythrolamprus; species Erythrolamprus reginae. The sequence goes on from NC_091951.1 coordinate 75,961,759, forward strand.
ATGTCTGCTTAAATCTCTGGATCAACTTTTGGGAAGCTTTGGAATGCCCTTCCCCAAAACGCTTACTTCATACTAAATGCCATGATATATAAATATATATTAATGTTTAACATTTTTAACATGACACATTTTAATGTATGAAATGTACAAAGATTTATGCAAAGATTTATGAAGAACCACAAAAAAAATAGTTTCCTTTCTATACTATTTTATATTTTAATATATTTTATTTTTAAAAAAGATTTGTATGAGGGTTGCCCAGAAAGTAATGCACCACATTTTTTTTCTCAGCCTACAGTAATGGTACAAATGCAAACCTTTAGATATACATTATTTGAATTGTCAGGAGTGGGTGTATAAATTTTGTGTTTCTTCAGACAAATAGCATAGCTGCAGCAGTGTTTTAAAATGGCATCTGTAAGTGATGTATGCTACAAGGAGCGTGTCGTCCTTGAATTTCTCACTGCTGAGAAAGAAACTGTTGGGAACATTCACAAATGTTTGTGTACAGTTTATGGAGAATCTGCAGTCGACAGAAGTATGATTAGTTGCTGGGCACAGAGGGTGAGGCTATTAGAAGAACAGAACAGAAGAACAGAGTGTGAGGCCATTAGAACAAGGAGTGTTACCGACAGGGCATACATGCCCTTGTGTCTCGCTGGAGGAAGGCCATAGAACGAGACGGAGATTACGTAGAAATATAGGGAATGTAGAAAAAGCATCTTGTGCGCGAGTTTCATTGTGTTCAATAAATAATTGTTGAAGGAAAAAAATGTGGTGCATTACTTTCTGGGTGATCCTTATATGTTTATGGTCACCCACCTTAAAACAACATCCAGTGCCTCAATTTTTTCAGAGTATTCCAACAATCCTTCACAGGCTTTAACACTCAATCCCAGTAAACAGCAAGGTTTTAAATGCTTTCAGGAACACTAAAAGAGTGAGGGCTTTCTGGATTGCTGAGGGGAATGTATTCTATAAAGGAGGGGCAGCCAGAGATAAAGCCTACTTCCAAGATTCCATTAGATGATAATGTTTTAGAGGGGGACCTCAAACATCCTACCCAATCTAATGGGATGGACAGAAATGTCAAAGAAAGGCAATCCTGCAAATAGCCTGAACTTGCTCCTGCTTCTATGCTATGTAGAGCTTTAAAGATAATGACCAAAATCTTTAATTGCACCTAAAATGAAATGAGAAGATCTGTACAGCTTGCATAACAGAGGTGTAACAAGGGAAAATCTATAGGTGCCCAATACCCACATTCCCACCCATTTTGTACAATCCAATAGATGTACTTTCATGTGAATATTAATATCTTTGTCTGAATCTCTACTGCACAATGCTTTTCATCTTTTCCTTGCATGGCCTGATTTTAAAATTCTCCTTTCTCGTTCTTTCAAATCTCCTCAGTCTTTTCTTATTCTGATGCCTAAGTAGCCAAGGATTACCCAATATTGAATCAAATGATTAACTATTGTTTTTGAACCCCGGATTTGATCCTTCTTTAAATGAAATGGGGCTTTGGGCTGTATCATCTAAGAAATGAAAAAAGAGACGGGAGGAGAAAACAGATGAACTGTAACACTGAGGAGAAAAAAAAGGGCAGATATACCTCAGACATGTTTACACGGCCTTCAAGGAAGGAACAGTCTGCTGCATTGTGAGTACAAATGTGACGATATTTACACCAGTGGCAAGGGAAGGATCCATTCACACAGGACAGGCATCTGTAAAAAAAACACACAAAAAAAGAAGACAAGCATTAATACTTTCAGAAACATCTTGGTTACATAACAGCTTGTCCTTTTCATTATTACTAGCAGTGTGTCATAAACAAAAGTGTCTCATGACAAAGATCCAGAAAGTGTTGACAATATATAAAATAAGTGAAGAAATGAACATCAGGCCAAGAAATGAAAAACTCGTACTATACAATGGAACCTGTGGGAAAGATTTTATAGGTTAGGACAATGGATTAAGATCTGGATAGGGCCATAAGTACTGATATCTCTATTGTTGCCAAAAGCCTCAATGGCTTTTTGGCAAAATGTTTGCCATGTAATACAAATCATAAAATGACAATGGGAGAAACACATCATCCCTTAGGATCATAATAGGATACAGAGTGAATGAAAAATGTCCCTTACACATAGCCCTCCAAGTCTTTTTCCACAGTTTTATATCCTTAGTTCCATGTTGAGACAACCAAGTTCACTACTGAATCAAAGATGAGAACACTATAAAGAAGCTAAGACACCACCTTGAGTGACTGCAAACACAGAACTTTACAAATGTCACAGTTTAATATTCACATTCCTCAGCCCTTGTGTCAACCGCCTTCTCCTTTCTCCACACTGGGGCCTCATAATGCTTTCCGTGTGATTAAATCTGTGCCCCAATGACCTCGGCTTCTAACTTGGCAGCATTACAATTCTTTCTTTCCATCGATATGCACTATGGGTTGAATCACAGACTTTGTGAGCTTTATTTTGAGACGTATGAAAAGCAATTTAAATAAACAAATAGCAAAACAACAGAGTCATATTGAGAAAAGCCCTGAAAAACGTAATACAGAATCATTTCCGGGGGGGATGGAGATATACAGTTACGTAAAATATGACTCAGATTAACATTTGAATAGAGTTGTTTTTTAAAATCTTATTGTAACAACATACTACAATGTCTTGTATTATCTACTCATGTTGCTTCTGTGTATACTATGCCCTTCGAAAGGATGGAAGACTGGGTCAACCCTAAGGCCCATCAAGATCGAATCACAGGCCACCATGGGCAGAGTTTTGCCTACAATACTACAATACTCAAAAGAGCTGGTGGCTTTTTTGATAGATTAAGAATTCTTTAACTTCATTTTTCCCAATGATCAAGCATGTGGTAATCTCAATTTTATTTCTGAGTTTTTGATCCTTCATTTCCATTTGCCTCTGCTTTGTTCACACTCTAGAGAAAGATTCAGGAACTCATTGGTAGCATTCATTTGCGATATGTGTGGGAAGAAGGAAGAAAACAGAACTCTAGTTTTTGTTTTAAAATCAGTGGCAGCTTTTCTTCTCATACTGACAATAGTTAGGGCTGCTACTAATCCAGAAACATCAGATAAATAGACATCCTAGAAATCATATTCCCCAGTCTCTGGTACACCAGGGTCCAATTATACCTGCAAAAACAGAATGCTACTGTCTAGGTGTTATGTTTTCAATTGTCATCTTATTCAGGCAAATGTTTTTGATCTCAACGTTCAGAGAAATGAAGATTTGTATGAGGAGAAACAAAATCAATTCCCATATATATATAGCTTTATGAATAAAGTCTTCTTGAGAAAAATAATCAGGAGATAGGTTGCCCTGACTGAAACTCTCAGAGTTAATCATTAATCCAGCCATGTTCAGCCCACTATCTAGAGTTGAGTGACCAAAGATGCAACAATTTGTAGAACTTTGGTGTCATTACTAAAGATGCAAAAAAACAAACAAACTCCAAAACACTTTTTTCTGGAAGTTTATTTGTGTTTATTCGTGTTTTCATTCCCAAACCAAGAAACAGATTTAACAAACATGTTTGTTTATTTCATCTATTTATATATCACATATATCACATATATCCATACTCAAATGCATGTGTGATTATGCATTTTTAATACCTAAAATGGTATAATCATAATTGGTAGGCAAAACAGTGAATAATTTCATTATCTGTGAAGACACTATTAAATATTTTACATAACGAATGTATGAAGTTAATCCTTGCATTTCATCCGGAACCGAATACTTCCAGAACCGCCTTCTATCGCATGAATCCCAGTGGCCGATAAGGTCCCACAGAGTTGGCCTACTCTGGGTCCCGTTGACCAAACAATGTCATTTGGCAGGCCCCAGGGGAAGAGCCTTCTCTGTGGCGGCCCCGGCCCTCTGGAATCAACTCCCCCCAGAGATTAGAACGGCCCCCACCCTCCTTGTCTTTCGCAAACTACTCAAGACCCACCTTTGTCACCAGGCATGGGGGAGTTAAGATATTTCTTCCCCTAGGCCATTACAAGTTATGCATGGTATGTTTGTGTGTATGTTTGGTTCTTATAATTAGGGGTTTTAGTTGTTTTATTAAATTTGATTGTTACATGTTGTTTTTACCATTGTTGTTAGCCGCCCCGAGTCTGCAGAGAGGGGCGGCATACAAATCCAATAAATAAATAAATAAATTTCAGATTCAAAAGTTTTTATGTATTTATATGTATTTATAATGTATTGACAAAAACATTCAGCACTATGGAGACTTCAGTGGGTGCAATATAACATTCTTGATCCAATGCACTTGTTTCGAACTGGGCCATATAGTCTTTTCCAATTATTAATAACTTGCATCAGCAAATAAACCCCAATGAGGGAAATATTTAAAAATTGCCCAACTTTTTATCAAAATAAATATAATAACAAAAGCAGTTAGATAAGGTAGCACATAGATCTGACAGCCAATCTCATCACTGAAACATCAGCTGAACTCATTTTTGAAATGCCCACAAAACTCAATAACTCTGAGAATCATTCTATTCATGTGGGGGTGTGGAGGAGACACAGATATGATTTTATTTCCACCTTCCATATTGTATAGTATTATTGCTGTTTGTCACAAGCAAAAACGTGTGCCAGTTACAAAGTATAGGAATGGCGATCAATCACTGAAAGATTTGTAACAGTTGTGAATGTGTGCCTGCTGTGAAGCACACAAACCGTGTGCATATTACACTGCAATGGCTGTAAATGCAAGGATTGGTTGCCAAGTTGTTGGGTTTTTTACCACTGCTGTAACTTCAAATGATTGCTGTACAAGGTAGTGAGTAAACAAAGGTTACCTGCTTATAATATAACACATATGTATTATATTTCTAGACTTTTGCTAAGTTCACTTAATGGGTGAGTTTAATGCAGTAATATTTATGTTTAAGAGTACAGTCATGTGGAAAATGAAAGTGAATTACTCCAATGCCATATTAATTCTTTAAGCATGGATGAAATAATTCTATGTGAGAAACTAAATGTAACCTCTATTGGGCTTTATTAGTGGGTAGCCCTATGCACCAATATCTATTAACATCTTTCCTTCTTTTTTTAGAAGTTTTTCCTCTGCCACTGCTAAGAAAAAAAAATGTTTTCTTCTTCTTAACTGATCACCCTGGCAATATCCACCAAGATTCCTTATTTTATCAAAGTATAAGAGCCAGGGAGACTCTTCATACTTCTATGATCTGAATAGGCTTCATTCAAAATTAAGCATTATAGCATGTTTGGGAGTTTATGCCCTATATCCATATGTCATCACTATCTGTTTATGTTTCAGCAGCAGGTTGCTTGACAGCCTGACACCATCTGTTCCATCTCTCCTTTTTCCTGGGGTGAACATTGTTTACTGTCAATATTCAGGGACTAAACATTTTTTAATGTTTAGAGAAAATAAGTGTATTTCCACAACTTACATATTTGGTCAAACTGGCTCAAATCAGTCATAATAGGCTTCAAGCCCAATCTTCCTTTCACACTTAAGTATTGTTTAAGAGGTAATACTCAAATCCTTTCCTCTAACTGGCATCGGAAAGTAAAGACATAAATTGATTAATCTGATCTAGAATGAATGGAAAGATTTTGAAAGGGGGGGGGGGGGAAGCTAGACCGAAGTACTATTTCCATCTCTGCTACAAAGCGATACTTGAAATGTGTTAATTAAATTTCTGTTTGGATTTGTGAGTTAGCTAGACAAGATTTCACATTTTTGTAAAAAGCCCATTAAATCTGAGATAATGAGAATGGCAATACCATCCTTCAAAAGTTATGGTTTATATTTTTAGACAATTAGGGTCACTTTTGTTTCTTTCACTGCTGCTGTTTTTAAGTCGATTTCAAAGCATCACTGTGCGGAATTTTTTCAAATTAATTATGATTGATTCTCACGCTTGCCTGGGGATAGGTTCATATGATTTGGCATTATACTGGATATTAATGTAATTCTGGAAACAGTGCTGTATAATATATTATGAGCGCTATAAAAAAAAGTTCTCAAAGCTTCATGGGAAATATTGGAGAGCACAATGCCCTCTAGTGGAAAATATATTTGCAAATAGGAAAAAAGAATTATATTTATAATTATTCTTGGATACATACAGTATCTGTAAGTTTCATGAGGGAATATAGAATGTAAGAATCACATAAAGAAAGCAACTTATTTTTAAATACTATCTCAAAATATCAAATAATCAGGGATGCAAAGCCTTTGCCTGTTAATTAAGTTTGAAAATTTTCACAAAAACTTGTGCAGTCATACACAGACTTTTGGATTCTGCTATGTGACCCTTTCTTTTGTAGTAAAGATCATTGGCTAATGGAAACCAGAGTTTATGCTAGTTTTTGACCTGATAGCCTCAATTATCTAACTGATGTCAAAGGACCACAAAGATCTTGCTGTATTGTAATATTTTCTGGCAGTCTCTGCTCACAAACTTACTTCCTCTATAGTCCTCTGTGAATAATAATAATAATAATAATAATAATAATAATAATAATAATAATAATAATAATAATAATAATAAAAAATAATAATTTATTAGATTTGTATGCCGCCCCTCTCCGATGACTCGGGGCGGTTCACAACATATACAGTACAAATACAAATACAATATTAAAAAGTTAAAAACTATTTTAAAAATACATTATGATAACAATCATCAGCTACACAGTCATACACATCCAGTCCAACTTATCATGATACGGAGGTCAAACAAAATGGAGGGGGGTGTCAATGCATTCTAAACAGAATTAACAGAAATAAAGTGCCAAAGAATGTCATCCAGCAGCAGCATGGATGAATGAAATGGTTTTTTTTCTTTCAAAAAACCCAAAAAACCAAAAGTAAAAGTCAAAAGAGGCTGAATAATGGATTGCCTCACTCTAGCTTCCCCAGGATAGAAAGGAAAAAACTAGGGTGAGATGAGTAAATCGATATACAGTAAATCCAAGCAACAATATTAATATCTAAAAACAAGGAGTCAATAAGTCATTTGATCGCAGGTCTTTCTTGCTGATTTTAGCAAAATGGGAATCTTTGTACCTGTGAAACTATACTGCTCAAAAAAATAAAATAAAGGGAACACTTAAACAACACAATATAACTCCAAGTAAATCAAACTTCTGTGAAATCAAACTGTCCACTTAGGAAACAACACTAATTGACAATCAATTTCACATGCTGTTGTGCACATTAAACTTTGTACAGAATAAAGTATTCAATGAGAATATTTCATTCATTCAGATCTAGGATGTGTTATCTAGGGCAGACTAGATGGATCATGAGGTCAATCTTCTATGTTTCTATGTTATTTGACTGTTCCCTTTATTTTTTGGGGGCAGTGTATTTGGTATGCCTTTCTTTCATCTATACAGTATTGCTATTTCTTATCGCCAGATTAATTTATGAAATGCTCTTTTCCAATTCACTTATAATACAATATTAAAAGAAAAAAGATAGCCCCAATATTATTTAAGACCTGCAAAGATTCTGTAATAAATACCCCGATTGAAATTTTCCTATAAAAATAATATATAATAAAAAATACTTCTTCGGGTAAATGTAGACATTTTCCTGAACTGATTGTTCTTACTGCTATGTGTGTCTTATGATTTCAAGTTCTTTTGAGATATTTTTGCATAATTTAATTTAAAATATATATTTCTTTCAGTGCTTCCATTTCTGACACCCCTCGTCATTGCGACTGTTAACTGAAATGAATGTATTTCCACAGCTTCCTTCACAGTCCAGATATAACAACAGATCAGTTAACTGAGGAGTATAGAACACCAAAACCTGCATGAAAATTCCTTATTACAGGAACACATTTGAGGAGAAACACATGTTGCAAGAGAGTCAGTCAGTCATTCAATCAATCAGTCATGCAGGTAGATAAGATCAGTTTAGAACTAATGTTATTCAACTTCACTGGTCAAATGCACTGAAACTCGATTTATTACAAAGAATTTTTAATAATTTCCCTCAAAACGAATAAACATTCAATACATTTGCAGTGTTTTCACTTTAACATTATACGTTACATTGAAATATGCAACAAGATGCCAAAAGACTGAATTTTCTTTGGAAAATGCAGTCTTTAGAATGTCATGTTACATATTACAGAGTAATGCGTAACATGACATACTAATCCAAGTGAATCCAAGTGAACCTATAGACTTACAAACTATACACAAGTCTTCACAGACTCCAATTAAATTTTAGATAATTAATCTAATGAACAAATTGATAAACCATAGTTGTTTGATTACATTTACAAAAAAGTAAACGTATTGTCTATACTGAATGCATTGCATCAAGTTCAATGTAATATACTCACAAGTATTTGTAAACATATGTCGATAAAAATATACATGCAGACTATTAAGTATAAATTATAAATACCAATGTCTGAGTGATACACATACATTGACAGCCTCTAGTCACTTGAGAATTTCCCATTTTTTGAATATGAAACTTAAAGAAGTCCAGAATTAATATTTTTTTCCTCAATGTTATTATGGTTCTATTCAGGTGTCACTTAGTTTCATTTCATTTACAAATGTTATTGTATAGGATTGCTTACTTTTTATACTATCTTTAAAGCATGGGAAACAAGAGAAAGCAAATTATTTTTAAAAGATAAGAGATGGAGGGAGGGATGGAGGGACAAAAGCAAGATTTAAAGAAGGCTGGAAAATAAATCTAATTGAAATACTGGTAGTCCTCGACTTATAACCACAATTGAGCATAAAATGTTGTTAAGTGAGACATTTGTTAAATGAGTTTTGCCTTATTTAACTGCTGCCACAGTTGTTAAGTGAATTAGTACACTGTTAAGTAAGTAATACGGTTGTTAGGTGATCACATGACCTTGAGGGGGGAGGGAGGAGAGTGAGAGTTAGAGAGAAGGATGGAGGGAGGGAGGGAGAGAGAGAGAGAGAGAGAGATGACAGGTTTGTAATTTCTAAACGTTAGGAGTACACAAAAGGTGTGACCTGCCTTGGGGATTATTTAGATGTGCTTGATAAATAACCATATAAGTATTATAACTTTTTAACAATTTGTCTGTTGCATTTGTTCTAGTAACACGCAAGTTTCAATGTCATAATGTTTTCTGGTTGCAGAACAGAACTCAGATGCCAAGACCACATCAGGCGGTTTATAGTTAAGACAACTCTAAAAACACATATTTTTTTAAAAGGATTATTTAAATAGGCAAATAATAATTTAACTGTGGTTAATTGTTAGTTTTAATGGCTAGTTTAAATATCTGTTTTTAGTTTTATCTTTCTACTGTGAAGTGCCAAAAGACATTGGTTGTCCGCAGTAAAACAAGCTTAATTAATTGACTAACTGATGTTATTTGATTTTTGACTGCCTATTTCAAAGATAAAATATCCTATAAAATATACATTTTCACATAAATCAGCTACAAGGTAGGGAGCATTATTAGTATTCTCTAATACAGAATTCCTTTCTTACAAGGAAGAGAATCAAAATCTGTGTGGGCAATTATGTTGGCCTTTGAACTGCTATATAAGCTGGATGAGCTATCCTGCTACAAATATCTTGCTTATTCTACTAAGGGACAATGATTTGGCATTTTCCATCTTCTCTTCGAAGAACCTCTTTGGTGAAGTTGTTAGAATGCAGTACTGCAAACTACTTCTGCTGATCATCGGCTGCCAGCAGTTTGGCGGATCGAATCTCAGTAGGCTCAAGGTTGGTTCAGCCTTCCATCCTTCCCAGGTGGGTAAAATGAGGACCCAGATTGTTGGGGGCAATGTGCTTACTCTCTGTAAACTGCTTAGAGAGGGCTGTAAAGCATTGTGAAGTAGTTTATAAGTCTAAATGCTATTGCTATTTTATTATCTCTGGCTCTAACATCATTTTTCGAGGAGGGCGTTTGCCCAGGTTCGCCTGGTACACCAGTTGTGGCCCTATTTGGACAGGGAGTCATTGCTCACAGTCGCTCATGCTCTCATCACCTCGAAGTTCAATTACTGCAATGCTCTCTACATGGGACTACCTCTGAAAAGTGTTCGGAAACTTCAGATCGTGCAGAACGCGGCCATGAGAGCCATCATGGGGCTTCCTAGATTCGCCCATGTCTCTGCAACACTCTGTGGCTTGCATTGGCTGCCGATCAGTTTCCGGTCACAATTCAAAGTGTTGGTCATGACCTTTAAAGCCCTACATGGCAATGGACTAGATTATCTCCGGAACCACCTGCTACCGCACGAATCCTAGCGACTGATAAGGTCCCACAGAGTTGGCCTTCTCCGGGTCCCGTCGACTAAGCAATGTCGTTTGGCGGGCCCCAGGGGAAGAGCCTTCTCTGTGGCACCCCTGGCCCTCTGGAACCAACTCCCCCCGGAGATTAGAACTGCCCCCACCCTCCCTGTCTTTCATAAACTACTCAAGACTCATTTATACTGCCAGGCACGGGGGAGTTGAGATAGCTCTTCCCCCTAGGCCATTACAAGTTATGCATGGTATGTTTGTGTGTATGTTTGGTTTTATAATAGGGGTTTTTAGTTGTTTTTTTCTTATTGGATTGTATATGTTGTGTTTATTATTGTTGTTAGCCGCCCCGAGTCTGCGGAGAGGGGCGGCATACAAATCCAATAAATAATAATAATAATAATAATAATAATAATAATAATAATAATAGTTGTTGTTGTTGTTGTTGTTGTTAGATGGTGAGATTCCTGTCAAAACAGCTTGTCTCTGACATATAGTCACCAAAATGGCTGTCAGTTTGAAAATCCATTAGGACAACCTGAAGGCTAAGGGAACACAATTCTATACTTCTATATGTATAGTTTGTTTGCAGGTTTACTGTGTCATAGAAGAACGCATTACTATTTAGAGTACATTGGTGGAAGGTATGTTTATTAGACTACACTGAGAAGCCATCTAACAACTGAATGATTCTGGGCATCTTACACTTAAAAAGAAAAAAAAAAAACCAAGAAAATCCTATGCACCCAGACAAAAACACATAATGCTGTACGGTGTTCCCTTATCAGAACAAGAAAATGATGTGTTCTTTTTGAAGTGTTTTGGGAAGATAAAAACGTTGAGGAAGACATAGAAAACTTGGCTGATATATTTCAGTTAACATATTTTGATCTCTCAAAATCAATGCTGTCAGGTCAGACAGTCATCTGTTCTGATAGTGCTATTTTAAATTCTGGATTAGTCATATTAAGGCTATTATCCCTTTATATAATTTTTTGGAGGAAAAATTGATCTGGTGTGCATTACTGAGATTTTAACTGGCATCTCATCAGCAATGTCTTTTGGGATATTTGGTCTAAATTTCATTGAGGCTGGAAAGCTGGGATTGCTAACATTATAGAGATCCCATCGAAATCTACTTTAACACTAATTCTGAAGCCATGTACTGGATTGTTAAGGGAGAGAAATAGGGCAGTCGGCTGTTAAGACAGCCAGATAAGACAACCCAGTGTATTATTTTTCATACTTCCTGGCACTTTCTCTGGCCTAACTGGCTGAGGTAAATCTAATAGATAGATGTGTAGTTTAGGAGACTTCAAGAATCATGCTAAAGGCTCCTTGACAAATCTAGTTCAGAACAACATGGTCCTGACACCTAAAAACTTTTGACTTCATCTAATAGTTTGATGCATGTAAAAGGTCAACTTTTGATTCATTTTTTTTCCTTGGCAACTTGGCAAAGAGAAGGGATTCTATATGTATATGGGGAGGTTAGAATTCATTTGAAAAGGGTAAACCAGTTCCTCTTGAATCTCAGACTGGTATTGACAGAAGGATTCCTGAATACATAGAGTATTTAGCTTGCAAGCAAGAATAATGATATTGTCAATGGTCTTGTCAAGTTATTCAAATGTGAAACAGAAAGGGCCACCAATACAAATACCCCTTGGCATTTTCTTTCCTTTTTCATTTCTTCTTTCCTTTATACTGTATTAGGATGTATCTTTATACTTTCTATTATTTTCTAATTTTATTTATTACTTTATTTGTATCCAGCTTGTTTTATTTTATTAATTTTGCAAATAATTCAAGGCAGAGAATGTATCCAATATACATTCTTCCTCCTGTTGTTCCTACAACAACTTTCTGAGCTAAGTTTGGTTGAGAGAGAGTGGTTCATCCAGCTGGCTTTCATGCTTGAGCGGGAAACTACTCCCTACTCCTGCTTTGTAGCCTGTAGCTTAACCAATAGACCAACCCGGGTCTCAATTTCAATGCAAAGTTCAATGAAACATTTTCAATGGAAGTTTCCATGTATTTAATCATGTTTATAACATGATTAAATTTATCAACATTTCTATTATTTATAAAGCTTATAAAGCTATCAATATTAATAGTATTTTAGGATCTCAATATAGTAAACACTAAATTGTTTAAATGTTCATCCAAAATTAGGCATAAAATAAAGGCAGGGGTGGGCTACTGCCTGGACGGGAGTTGGGGTAACATAGTGGGATAGCAAAAATGGAGCTCCATCCCAGAGCACCCAAATTGCACTGAAAGATGTTGAAAGAAAATGGAAAAGCCACACCCAGAGTGTGGTAGTAAACATTTTGGTAGCCCTTCCCTGCATAAAGGTACATGTTGTTAGAATGGAACATGAAATTATTGGTGTGAAATATATAGGTTAAAAGTAGCAGATTAAAAAGAGAAACTGTGCCAAGAAAATTTGATCTGTCTGCATACAATCAAAATATAAGATTAATGCTAGGAACAGATTTGATACACATAGACAGGGGAACAATGAAAAGAAATAGGAGACACTAAAAACTGGAGCAGCCAAAAATAAAAGAGAGAGAGAGAGAGAGATGTGAACATTTCAAAGAGGAAAAGATCCAAGTGGCTTTCAGTACAAGCTATCACAATAGTCAGGAAAAAGGGGCATGAAAGCCTTGGGCAACAAGCACAACAACACAGACTTTCAACATCAAGCAAAAAAGGAAAAGGATTCTTGATTAAGACATCTAACAAGCAAAAGTGTGTGTGTGTGTGTGTGTGTACAGTGGTACCTCTACTTAAGAAGTTAATTCGTTCTGTGATCAGGTTCTTAAGTAGAAAAGTTTGTAAGTAGAAGCAATTTTTCCCATAAGAATCAATGTAAAGGCAAATAATACATGCAAACCCATTAGAAAAGAAATAAAAGCTCGGAATTTGGGTAGGAGGAGGAGGAAGAAGAAGAGGAGTAGGACAGTCGCTGCCGAAGGAAGAAGGTGAGGTGAGGGGAATCAAAGACATCCAAAACTTTAAGGCTTTTAAAAAAAAGAGGGACTCTGAGGCGGCGAGGAAGAGTAAGCGCCTCCCATACACCCAGCGCAAGGCTGCCTCCCATACACTGTGCCAGACAGGAAAACACTCCTTTGACTGAAAGGCATCTGTGTCTGCTGCTGCTATCTGCTTCCTCTTCCTTCCCATGCTGAAGGGCTCCCCTCTCCTCTCACTCACTCGCTTTGTAGCCAGCGCCTTTCCTTCACTATGGTGACTCCTCAGTTTGGCTGAAGCCGAGTTGATCCAGCCAGGGTGAAGCACCCCCTTTTGCCTTTCCGTGCCCAGATGCTCTGGGGGGCAACCTTGTGCCAAGTGTATGAGAGGCAGCGCGAGGGAGTTTATTCCCTCTCCAAGCTCCCAGAGAAAGGAAAATGCTTCATTCACTCTGTACTGCCAAAGGCTCCTTAAGCGCCATCAAAAGGCTCCTCTGGCAGCCCAGAAAAACTCAAGATGGCCGGGATTAAAAGGAATGGCAGGAAACTGGCCAGGCCTTCGTGCCGCTCTCAAATTTCCTGGGAAATTTTTGTAGGCTCAGGTTCTTCGGAAGAAAATGGTTCTTAAGAAGAGGCTCTCTCTCTCTCTCTCTCTCTCTCTCTCTCTCTCTCTCTCTCTCTCTCTCTCTCTCTCTCTCTCTCTGTGTGTGTGTGTGTGTGTGTGTATTCCCTAGGGACTCAGGGCAGCTCACAACAAAAATAACAAAAATAAGAGAAATCACAAAAAAATGTTTAGCTAAGGTAGGTAATCAAGTAATCATGGAAATTAACTGAAAGAGGCAAACAAGATTAAAGGAAGATGAAAAGAATATTCTGAAATCCTTTACAGGTAGGACTACAGAATGACATAGAGGGGATATATTCAATAACTGACATTTCTAGAAAGCTGCCAAAGGTACAAGTATCAAATGCAGAAGGAAACTTAACTGATCAATTTAAATATTTAGGCAAAGAGTCAGTTAACAAATAAGAAATAAGACTAGGCTCTTTAAAAGTCAAAATATATTCATGTATATATACTTATATCAAAAAAGAGAGATAAAAGATAATGTACAAATTATTAAATTTTTGCACTAATTTATCAAACAAGGGTTTTTTTAAAAGGTAGAATCATATGGAGAAATACCAAGAACAGATTTTAGAAAAGGAAGAGGGCCCATCACATACCATACTTTTTGGAGTATAAGATGCACCCTGTTCCCCCTTAAAAGAGAGTAGAAATGTCGACGCATCTTCTACACTGAATACAGTACAGCCATTATTTTGCCTTCTGAAGCCCCACCCCCATATCCCATTTTTGCAAAAAAAAAAAAAAAAAGGGAGCTGATTTTTGCACAAATGAGGTGCACAGAAGGTGTTCGAAGTCTGCAGAGAGCTCCTGGGGATTGAGGGAAGGCAAAAATGTCCCCATTTTGTGAAAAAATGGACTAAAAATGACATGTTTTTCACAAAAATGTGGACATTTTTATCTTCCCCCAGCCCCCAAGAGCTCTCTGCGGGCCTCACAAATCCTCTGCCCATTTACAAAAAATGGGTGGAAAAAGGCCCCATTTTTGCAAAAATAGGGCATGCAGAGGGTTTGGGAGGTTGGGAAGGACAAAAACCTTTATATATATATATATACTTACCTCTTTGAAATCCTGGTGCGTATTATACACCGGTGCATGTTATAGTCCAAAAAATATACAGTAGTTAATTTAAGATGGATATAATGTGGAACAAAATTATTTCAGCAAGGCTTTTGGTGTTATAGCTAATGTTAGTTAGAATGTAAAATATATTAAGATCTATAAAGTGGCATCAGTATTGGTAACAAAGACAGTTTTGGCAATGATAAGAGATACATATATTTTCAGGAGGGAAAGACAAGATTTAGCCTTTTCCCCATACTGTAACTTCTGCTATGCTTGCAATGGTATTTATAATGCTCAAAGGTTGAGTCTGAACAATGTGCTAATCTAGGCTAAAATGAGACTGGATTACTTGTGCTAAAATGGAAGCATCATGTAACCAGATTAAATGTTTGGGAGGTTTGTTGTCACTTTGATCAGTTGTTAAGCAAACAGTTCAAAGCCTAGAATTACCTGTTAATGCTTTGATGTTGGTCAATAAGGTTATCTGCCTTAATTATGATCTGTGCTAATTAAAAACTAATATAAACAAGAAATAAAGCAAAAAAAGTAAGTGTAATAAAGAGAAGAAAGAAAGAAAGAAAAGTATGTGTGAAGAAATTACGTCCCCCTCCATAGCGACAAATATAAACAATTTGGTAACATGTCATCTTCTTAAAATACAATAAATGATCTCATCTACTTATTTATATATACTGTACATCTTTAAAGCCTCATCATCCAGTCCTGGTCAGTAAAAGTTCATTGAGGTTTACTACAAATAACATATATACTTTAATCTTAATCAAATAAACTCACATTCTATTCTATTCCCATAGCCCATCATTTTTACCTCCACTTTTGAATCAGATTTAATCATATCTGGAAAAGATTGTTCCTTTTCCATATCTTGTTTCTAAACAAAATATGTCTATAATGACAGACATTTTTAAAATTCACAAGACGTGTGAGTTCTAACTCAGCCTTAGCCATACAAATCTGCTGGGTGTCTTTGCGTTAGTCACTGTCTCCCAGGCCTGTGTACCTCACAAGATTGTTGTTGATGGTATAAAAAGAAGTATTAAGTACTGCCTTGAGTTATTTATAAAAATAAAAGCAAGATTAAAACAACCTCTAAAAAGTTTATTCACAAATATCCTCCAAAGTTAAAGCATTTTGTTCCATTCTATATTAGTGAGTCAAACTCACATACTTTTTCCCTTTGATTGTAATTTTTAATTCCTTGTCATTCCTCTAATGTCCAATCTTCAAAATCCCATCTCCTCCTTCTGCTGCTCTCTCTCTCCCTCTCCATCCTCACATACACAATTCAAAACAACAGCATTTTCCCACAGTGCTTTAAATCTGCCAGAGAACCTGCCAGAGACTACCACAAATTTCCTTGTGAAGAACAGCTGCCTGGAGACTTCCTGGGAAATCCCAGTCCTCTCCTTGTCTAGAGAGGAATTGCAAAGAGTTGACTTTGCACTCCAGTTCTTCATTCTGCCACAGTCATTGACTCCTCTCTCAGGGAAACTATCATCAATTTGCCATTTCTTTCCCAGAAATGCTAATTCTTAGTATCCTGACAATTTTATCTCATTTAAACCATAAAACTAGGTAAAATTAAGCCAATCCTACTGAGCATTACATACTGATAGTTACATTCCAAGATAAATACAGCTGAGTCTTTTCTATGTTTCTATGAGTCCTTCACATCACATACTATCTGCATTTTTAAACTGGAATATTAAAGACTAAATAATTCAGACAAAGAAAGCAGATGTTCTACAACTGAGCTACAGCCCTTATCCACCGAGGGTTGCCTGCTAAATAGTAGCTTTTGTAGAACAATATAATCTGTCATCAAATGGCAACAGTTGCCAGGGGGGAAAAAACCCACATCCACACATTCAATTCTTGTGGACACATTGTATGTCTTCACACATAATCTTCCAAACACAATTCATTTTGATTTGTGAAATCTTAATAGCCCCTTTGTATTTTCTGAAATCTATTTCTAAATCTGACAAAACAGTATTTTCCTAACTATTCTGCTTCCTAAAACCAAGTATCACTCAAACGTATTCTTCTATTAGATAAAACTCTCCTTTTGAAAATCTGTCAAAGTCAGAATTTAGGAATTTCTCCAGAACCTTTAGGGTTTCTTTGTTTCCAATGGTACTATAGCAAATGTACAAAAATTTTGTAAATGTTACAGTGAAAGAAAGCAAGAGTATTTTATACATTATGTTTCCAAATCTATGTTTCCTGAGTCCAGTATATTTGTCTTGCAAATATTCTGAGATTTTGGAGAATAACCTGACAGTTCTTCAGCTGATGTCAACTAACTGCAAGGTTTTCCAAAGCATCTCCAACATCCAAGTTATTTTAATAATTTGAAATTTTCATCCATCTGCAGGGTTTTATTAAAGCAGTAATTTTTCTTTTTTTTCTTTTGCTCCCTAATTATCTAATTATTATTATTATTATTATTATTATTATTATTATTATTTATTCGATTTGTATGCCGCCCCTCTCCGAAGACTTTTATGATCATTCTTTCTTCAAAAAGCTGCTCCTTCTGCCTTTAGATAACCATAATCCTCTTTATTAATAACATTAGGGGCCATGACTGCGACCAACTGTTTGCATTCTATGTTTGTATTAACAGAGTTGGAAGGGACCTTTCAGGTGATCTAGTCCAAGCCCCTGCCCAAGCAGGAGACCCTACCTCTGCCTCTACCTAGGATCAAACTCGCGACCACCTGATTGTGAGGCAAGAGCTGCACCTCTAGATCACAGCAGCTGCCTTATGCTTCCTCAGAAAGGTACTGCCAATTTCCCCAAAATACACATATAGTTCAAGAAACAAGGGTCTTCTATAAACACCACTTAGGATGATGTACAATATAATTTTTGTGGCAATTCAGTTTCTGACTAGCTCGACCTCCCTGGATTTCCAGACTTAAGTAAAGTCTGCTCCTCAGTCCATCAAGCTTGTAGACAACATATTATCATGCTCTTTGACAAGCATTTTGAAATATTAGGATTCAGTTAAAAATGGTCTCGCAGGCAAAACATTCAGCTATAAGTAAATAACTGACAGAATGAATACAAAAGTAGTGTTTTCCAAGTCACAGGTGTTTTATTAAAGCTACTTTCTATAAATTAAACACCATAAATAATCATCTTGTGGCAACCTGCCTAGAACATGTCCATTAAGTGCCTAATATACCATCTGGAAAATGATCATGTCTAAACATATCCAAGAGAAGTATAAGTATCAGAAAAAGAGCAATATTGGTACTGTTGATTGTATCGCAAAGCATAAAAACATAAGAGATGTCCACTACCGTTTACTTATCATCACATATTTTTTATAAGACATTAATTAATGCTCAGCTATTCACTTTGCTAGAGAATGCACAGTACTATAGGAGATGTAGAAGTGTTTCTAAGTATAGTTGTTGAGAATACATAAAAGAAAACAGCTGCTGCCTTAGTATATTTGAAAGTGCCCAGAGTTATTCAGACAGCCATGCATGTTGAAAAAACCATGCTGGACCAAGAATATTTTTATCAAATCAACTACATAACTTTCAATGCCCATTCTGAATGTTACTATATATAAATGACACTTGTACTTGCTAGATTTTTCAAATCTCACCTTTATTATTTTATAATAATAGGCGGTCAACATACTTAATATTATTTCCGACAATATTCCCCTACAATGGTCCCCTCTGGAACCAACTCCCCCCAGAGATCAGAATTGCCCCCACCCTCCTTGCCTTTCGTAAACTTCTCAAAACCCACCTCTGCCATCAGGCATGGGGGAATTGAAATATCTTCCCCAGGCCTATATAATTTATAGAATAGAATAGAATAATTTTTTATTGGCCAAGTGTGATTGGACACACAAGGAATTTGTCTTGGTGCATATGCTCTCAACGTACATAAAATAAAATATACATTTATCAAGAATCACGTGGTACAAAACTAAATGATTGTCATAGGGGTCAAATAAGCAATGAAGAAGCAATATTAATAAAAATCTTAGGATATGCGCAACAAGTTACAGTCATACAGTCAACATGGGAGGAAATGGGTGATAGGAATGATGAGAAAAACTAGTAGAATAGAAGTGCAGATTTAGTAGAAAGTCTGACAGTGTTGAGGGAATTACAGTGGTACCTCAAGATACGAATCCCTCGTCTTACGAACAACCCGTGATACGAACCCGGGGTTCAGAAAATTTTTGCCTCTTCTTACGAACGTTTTTCGTCTTACGAACGCCAAACCCGAACTTCCGGGTTCGGCATTCCGGAGGCTGCTGGGAAGCCCCGCAGCCCGGCTGTCACCTTTTAAAACAGCCAGGGGCTTCCCAGCAGCCTCCCGAAGCTGAACCCGGAAGTTCGGGTTTGGCGTTCGGCTTCGGGAAGCCACCCGGCTGTTTTAAAAGGTGACAGCCGGGCTGCGGGGCTTCTCGGCGGCGGCGGCGGCGGTAGGTTGGTAAGACGGAAAACGTTCAGGAGGCCGCTTTGGGTTTTTGGCTGTGAGGGAAGGCAGGACGTCCGGCGCTGGGGAAGGGAGTCAGGAAGGTCCTCCTGCTCCCCCCTCAGCGAAAAAAACAAAGACGGTCTGCCACCGCATGACAGGCAGGGCGGAGCAGCATGGCGCAAACGGAGTCTGAAACCGCCAGCGGCTTCATCTTCCCATTGCTCCGCGGGCGGCGGCAGACCGCCTTTGTATTTTTGGCTTGGGGGGGAAGCAGGAGGTGCAGGATGAGGCGGGCGGTGGGCGAGACGTGACCGAGCGGGCCCGGCTCAGACTACGACGGGGCGGCGAGGGTGCGTCTGACTTGGGGCTGGCGGCGCCCGACGCAGCGGGGAACATCAGCGTGGGAGGCAGGAGAGGACCAGGCAACCGGAGCAGCGTCGCCGCTACTCCCGGCTTGGCTTCCCTCGCCGCCGCAGGCAATGTGCGTTGTGATCTTTCGGGCCGGCCAGGCTCAGCAGATAAAGCCGCGCCTCCCGGGCCTTCCGTCACTGAGCCTCGCCGGCCCAGAAAATCGCAGCCCCTGTTGCCTGCGGCGGCGAGGGAGGCCAAGCCGAGAGCAGCATCACCGCGGCTCCTGGCTCGGTTTCCCTCGACGCCGCAGGCAACATGGGCTGCGATTTTCCGGGCCGGCGAGGCTCAGTGACGGAAGGCCCAGGAGGCGCGGCTTGATCCGGGAGGCGCAGCTTGATCCACTGAGCCTGGCCGGCCCGGAAAATCGCAGCCCCTGTTGCCTGCGGCGGCGAGGGAGGCCAAGCCGAGAGCAGCATCACCGCGGCTCCTGGCTCGGTTTCCCTCGACGCCGCAGGCAACACGGGCTGCGATTTTCCGGGCCGGCAAGGCTCAGTGACGGGAGGCGCGGCTTGATCCGGGAGGCGCAGCTTGATCCGCTGAGCCTGGCCGGCCCGGAAAATCGCAGCCCGTGTTGCCTGCGGCAGCGAGGGAGGCCAAGCCGAGAGCAGCATCACCGCAGCTCCTGGCTCAGTTTCCCTCGACGCCGCAGGCAACACGGGCTGTGATTTTCCGGGCCGGCGAGGCTCAGTGACGGAAGGCCCGGGAGGCGCGGCTTGATCCGGGAGGCGCGGCTTGATCCGCTGAGCCTGGCCGGCCCGGAAAATCGCAGCCCGTGTTGCCTGCGGTGGCGAGGGAGGCCAAGCCGAGAGCAGCATCACCGCGGCTCCTGGCTCGGTTTCCCTCGACGCCGCAGGCAACACGGGCTGCGATTTTCCGGGCCGGCAAGGCTCAGTGACGGGAGGCGCGGCTTGATCCGGGAGGCGCGGCTTGATCCGCTGAGCCTGGCCGGCCCGGAAAATCGCAGCCCGTGTTGCCTGCGGCGGCGAGGGAGGCCAAGCCGAGAGCAGCATCACCGCAGCTCCTGGCTCGGTTTCCCTCGACGCCGCAGGCAACACGGGCTGTGATTTTCCGGGCCGGCGAGGCTCAGTGACGGGAGGCGCGGCTTGATCCGGGAGGCGCGGCTTGATCCGCTGAGCCTGGCCGGCCCGGAAAATCGCAGCCCGTGTTGCCTGCGGCGGCGAGGGAAGCCAAGCCGAGAGCAGCATCACCGCAGCTCCTGGCTTGGTTTCCCTCGATGCCGCAGGCAACACGGGCTGCGATTTTCCGGGCCGGCGAGGCTCAGTGACGGAAGGCCCGGGAGGCGCGGCTTGATCCGGGAGGTGCGGCTTGATCCGCTAAGCCTGGCCGGCCCAGAAAATCGCAGCCCCTGTTGCCTGCGGCGGCGAGGGAAACCGAGCCAGGAGCCGCGGTGATGCAGGCAACACGGACTGCGAACTTTCGGGCCGGCCAGGCTCAGCGGATCAAGCCGTGCCTCCAGGGCCAGGCGGCTGCCTTCCGTCACTGAGCCTCGCCATCCCGGAAGATTGCACGTGTGGAAGAGGTCCGTGGGAGAACTGGGGGGACCCCAGCCCACGCCTGCTGCTTGCACTCCCAGAAAGACCCCAGCCCACACCTTCGGGAGCTTCCCAGCCGGGTCCCTTCCACGGGGCAGTGGCCATGCCCCCCCCCAGTTCTCCCGCTGACCCTTTCCACACACGCACACCATCCCCAGCCTCTGCGCCGCCGGTTGGCTGTCATCTTCTAAACAAGCAAGAAGAGGAGGAGGAGCTGGGCGCCGGTGGTGGTGGAGGAAGGCGCCCAGCTCCTCCTCCTCTTCTTGCTTCTTTAGAAGATGACAGCCGGCCGGCGGCGCAGAGAATGTGGCCCGGAGGCTGGGAGGGAGGCGGAATACAGGAGGAGGAGGAGGAGGGAGGCCAGGAGGGAGGGAGGAAATCAGAGAAGACGCACGTACAAACTTCCGCGTTCGGCTTCAGGAGACAGCTGGGAAGCGGCGCAGCTCTTTTAAAAGGTCGCAGCCGGCTGTCACCTTTTAAAACAGCCGCGCGACTTCCCAGCATTCGCCGAAAGCCGTTTTTTTGCGGGGGGTTTTTTGGTTGCATGGATTAATTGACTTTACATTGTTTCCTATGGGAAACAATGTTCCGTCTTACGAACCTTTCGTCTTACGAACCTCCTCCTTGCACCAATTAAGTTCGTATCATGAGGTATTACTGTATTTGTTTAGTGGAGTGATGGTGTTCGGGGAAAAACTGTTCTTGTGTCTAGTACTCTTGGTGTGCAGTGCTCTGTAGCGATGTTTTGAGGGTAGGAGTTGAAACAATTTGTGTCCAGGATGTGAGGGGTCAGTAAATATTTTACCCGCCCTCTTTTTGACTCGTGCAGTATACAGGTCCTCAATAGAAGGCAGATTGGCACCAATTATGTATGGTGTGTTGTGTGCATGTTTTTTAAATTATGGGTTTTTAATTTCGTATTATTAGATTTATATTGTACATTGTTTTTATCACAGTTGTGAGCCACCCCGAGTCTGCAGAGAGAGGCGGCATACAAATTTAAATAATAATAATAATAATAATAATAATAATAACAACAACAACAACAACAACAACAACAAATCTTTAAACTGAGTTAGACTGAGAGCAAATGACCGGCTCAAAGCCACCCAGCTGTCATGAGTAAACAGGATTAGAATTCACAATCTTTTGATTTCTAGGCCCGGACCTTCACTAACACACCAAACTAATTCTCTTTTATTTATACGAAATAAATATATGAATAAACAGCAGTGTGCACTTTAAACAAGTGCTCAATGTGTGTGTGTGTTTATCAGTCTGTTTATGTGTGTGTGCACTATGTTGACAAATTAGAAGCAAAAATTGCGTAGAATTTGATTTACTATGTTACTTTTAGAAAAAAGACATCTTGCATTCTTCACCCTAGAAAACAAACTACGGTAATGCATGCCTTAAGTTTACAACCTACTGGATAATATGGTTCAGAGGCAGATTCAATGAAGGAGAAAGAAAGCGTGTTGTTTTCAAAAAAATATTTCAAACATACCAGTTTTCATTTGAAAAACAGTTTTCAAACATTGTCTAAGCAAACCTTGTAGCAAGAAGCAAGCTAAATTATGTAAGGTTGAACAGAGATTAAATTGGCATACTGATTGCAAGTTAGGGTTAGGGTTAGGGTTAGGGTTAGGGTTAGGGTGACAAACATTTATTTATGTATTTATTTTTCAGAGAATTTATTTGATTGGACTTCTTTCTTTATGATGAACCTCAAAGTCAGATGATAGCAAAGGAATAAGGAGGTTTTTAAAAGTCTCATTGTAAACAACCAGTGCCATCAATAGTTCTAAAGTGATTTTATAAATATTAATACAAACCATAATTTGCTTTTTAAAATAATTCATCTAAAATTGAAATTCAATCTGATTATAAATCAGCAACTGTGGCTGTTTACTGCAGAGGATTTTTGGCTCTTTATTTTTTGCATATATTAATATTTAAAAACAGCATCCTATTGTGGCCTTTCTTGAACAAAACATATCCTTTATTGTCTCATTTATAAAGCCACTTTTGTTTGTGTTCATACACGTGCAAAAAAATGGGCACCGTATCTATCAATGAAATATCTTTAGACTTATAAAATCAAAGAGAAACCAAATCCACATCCTTTTCTCCCAAAGAGATCAAGATGAAAAAGAAAATCCTGCTCAGAAATCTGTCTCCTTCCCTGCCTATACAATCCACCCCCTCAACTATTCAGAAGCCAAAATATGTTCTAAAGGGACAGCCGGTGGTAATGATTTTCCAGTAGCAGTCTTGGCATCACCTCTCTGTCAGGAAAAGCTACAATGGGCTTTCCTATGTGCATATTTTACATTCTGCTGCCCAGATCAGAGTTTTAACTTTTCTATCTTGCTGTCCAACTTTTATATCCTAGAGCAGGATGTCAAACTTAAGGCCTGCAGGCCAGATCCAGCCCATGGGGTATTTAGATCTGGCCCACAGGGCCAGTCTGGAAACAACCAAGGACCGGCCCGTGGTGTCTCTGTCAGAAAAAACAGAGCTCGGGAGGGTTGTGCAAGGCCCTTCTGGCTCCATTTTGGGCTGCAACGACGTTCTGCAGCCCCCTGCCAATGAAAATGGAGCTCAGGAGCCCGTTTTTACTAACAGAACGCTTGCGCCACTACAGGCACACCTGACACAAGCGATGACACACCCACCTTGCCACTTGCACCCAGCTTCCCCCCCCCCCAATGCAGCCCCTCAATGCAGCCCCTCAATGAAGTTTGACACCCCAACCTAGACCACTCTCTTGGATGCAGGAATTTTCACATAAAACAAGTGCAGGCATGTTCCATCTTTCAAGCCCAACAGATCTAGTATCTAGCAATAGATTTCACTGCAGGTCTATAAAGCATCTTTTGGGCTTCTAGCATCTCTATATATCTTTCACTTTCCTAAACATTGAAAAAATAAAATTATTGTTACAGCATTTGGAAACAGGATTTAAAATATCCCAAAGAGTTTAGAGTTGATGTCAGGGTTAAGGTTAGGATTCAATTGAAGAACTGACAAGCTGAAGAAGCTTCTTGGATAAGAAGCGAAACATCTTCAAAGAAAAACCAGAAAGTCCAGTTGCCTCTTGAAAAAGGGGACATGAAATTAGGAAATGAAATGGGCGTAAATAAATAAGCTGTAAACAACAAGGTCCAGCCAAACAGCTAGCATTTATGTTAAGTTCTGATACCAATGTAAATTATTGTATAAAGCATTATGCTTTATTATATAATGTTTCTTGCTTGTATGTTTGTTTATGTTCTTTTTTTTCTGTTTTGAATATAAATAACTAATAAAGATATTTTTAAGAAAAAAATAAATAAAAATAAAAATAAAAATAAAAAGGGGAAAAACCATGACCTGGATGTCTGAGAATCTTCATAGAATTTAAAATAGTTACTTTGCATTTCAAAGTAATTTGTCAACTATTACAGAAGCATAGCTCCATCATGCATTCACAAATACAGCCATCACAGCATGAAGAGCTAGATATGTATTAAAAGCACATCGAAAAGTCCGTAATTAAAATTCATTATTTCAATGATGCCTAAGCAAATGCCTCTCAATATTCAGTCCACCAACCAGCCTCCCCAACAAATAAATATTTCCTAAGAAATAGATTCAAACTGACCTTATTTCATGTTTTTGCAGTAACCAGCTAGATATTGTGGAAGTTATTTCTTTTATAGATTCTCTGATATATGTATTTTAGTATATTGCAAATTTGGATTATATGGTTTTTAGTGTGTAAAATCTTAAAAGTTTTTAGTTTAAACAATCTGAATAAAATAAGATGCCAATTATTAACCAGATGAATTATAACTACAGCAATAGCAATAGCACTTAGACTTATGATGCATTTAGAAAGTATTCAGACCACTTTTGTCAATTTGCTTATGCTGCAGCCTGATTCTACAGTTGTTGAAATTCAATTTTTTTTCTCATGAATCTACACTTAGTACTCCATAATGACAAAGTGAAAACAGAATTTTAGAAATATTTGTAAATTTATTAAAAAGGGAAAACTGAAATATCACATTGGCATAAGTATTCAGATCCTTCACTTAGTACAGCGGTACCTCTACTTACGAACTTAATTCATTCCGTGACCAGGTTCCTAAGAAGAAAAGTGTGTAAGATGAAGCAATTTTCCCCATATGAATCAATGTAAAAGCAAATAATGCATGCAATTGGGGAAACCACAGGTAGAGTGGAGGCCCTGTTTCCTCCCAGGAGATTCCTAGAGACCCCACAGAGGCTTCTCCCTGACTTTTCCATCCCTGTTTCCCCCAGGAGATTCCCATGGAGGCTTCTCCCTGCCTTTTCTGGTTACAGTTTCAGAGTCTCGGGTTCTTAAATAGAAAAGGTTCTTGAGAAGGGCAAAAAAATCTTGAACGCCCAATTCTTATCTAGAAAAGTTTGTAAGTAGAGGCGTTCTTAGGTAGAGGTACCCCTGTATTTTATTGTAGCACCTTTGGCAGCAATTACAGCCTTGAGTCCTTTTGGGTATGACATGACAAGCTTTGCACACTGGATTGGATCTGCCATTCTTCCAAATCCTCTCAAGCTCAGTCTGGTTGGGTGGCATTGACACCCATTTTCAGGTCCCTCCAGAGATGTTCAAAAGGGTTATGACAGGGTTCTGACTGGGCCCTCCAAGACATTCATAGAGTTGTCTCTAAGCCACTCTTCTGTTGTATTGACTGTGTGCTTAGAATCATTGTCATGTTGGAAAATGAACAGAACCTCAGCTCAGTCTGAGGTCTTGAGAGTTCTGGAACAGGCTTTCATTGAGGATACCCCTGTACTTTACTTCATTCAGCTTTCCCTTAAGCCTGACTAGTCCCAGTCCCTACTGTTTAAAAAAACACCCTCACAGCATGATGCTGCCACCACCATACTTCACTATTGGGTTGGTATTGGGCAGGTGATGAATGGTGCCTGGTTTCCTTCAGATAAAACATTTAGAATTGAGGTCAATCTTGGTTTCATCAGACCAGATAATCTTGTTCCTTACAGTCTGAGAGTCCTTCAGATACTTAGTAAACTCTAATTTGCCTTGTACATTGAGGAAAAGTTTCCGTCTAGTCATTCTGCCATAAAGCCCAGAATAATGGAGGGCTGCAGTGATAGTTGTCCTTCTGGAACTCTGTCCCATCCTCCATACAGGATCTATGGGGCTCAGTCAGAATGACTATCAAGTTCTTGGTCACCTTCTCCCCCAATTACTCAGTTTTGACCAGGCTATCTCTTGGAAGAGTCTTGGTTGTGCCAAATGTTTTCATTTGAGAATTATTCAAAAAAATTATTGTGGACTTCCCCCATATTTGTGCTTTACAATAATCCTGTCTCTGATGAAGTCAGTTCCTTTGACCTCATGGCTTTGCTCTGGCAATACAGTAAGCATTGTCAGCAGTGTGCCTTTCCAAATCATGCCCAATCAATTTAATTTACCAGAGGGCGACTCCAGTCAAGGTGTAGAAACCTGTCAGCAACAGTCAAGAGAAATGGGAAGCACCAGACCTAAATTTCATGTGTTGTTGCAAATAGACTAAACACTTGTGCCAATGTGATATTTCATTTTTTTCATGTTAATAAATTTATAGATATTTCTAAAATTCTGTTTGCACTTTGTCATTATAGGATTCTAAGTGTAGATTAATGAGGTAAAAAATAAACTTCAACAACTACAACAACTAAAGAATCAGGCTGCAGCATAACAAAACTGACAAAAGTGAAGAGGATCTAAATACTTTCTGAATGCACTGCTTCATAGTCAATCTGAATCCTCATTTTACCGATCACAGAAAGATGGAATGCTGAGTCAATCTTGAGCTAGTCAGAATCAAACTGCTGACAACCAGCAGAATTTGTCTGCAATATTTCATTCTAACCACGATTCTTTGCTATGAGAGCTCTAAAGACCATGCAAGAATTCAGTTTTCATAAACACACAAATAATTCAAGTTCAAATAATACTGCCAATCATATAACTGCATCCACATAGGAAGCACTAATCTTCCAAGAATTAAGACATCTTTTCCCCATTAACTAATCTTTTCAATTTATGTTCTGTCTATTTAATACTGGTAAGAGTTTTGCAAACCAAATTTCACAAGACCACTCACAGAATATAAATACCAACCATTCTAAGGAAATGTATATAACTATCTCTACAGAATCAACATATGGTTATAATTAAATCATTTGTTATGAAAGTACATATATGCAGCTTTGGTTGCCTAGTTTTTGGGCCAAATCATATTTAATCAGCCAAGCAATGGTATAATTTTTCTTAAAATAAATATGTCAATTCTGGAAACAATGTCTGACTTTTCCCTCATTTGATTGCTTTTACTATATACTATTCATAGCCTTCTTTCAGAGCAAGTCCAAAAACATTCATAATAATATGTACTTTAGGTTACTTACGATTGGTGAACACTACAGTTGTAAAATACAAAATCCACAGATGCAAACTTTTTCCCTGTTTCTTTGGACTTAAGATATAGCTTTACCACTCGTTTATCACCTAAAAAGAAAACGAAGCAAGCATAAAGATCAGAAGTCAATAAATCAGAGGAAAATATTAAAATACAGTGATACCTTGTCTTATGAACTTAATTGGTTCTGGGACGAAGTTTGTAAGGTGAAAAGTTCGTAAAACGAAACATTGTTTCCCATAAGAATCAATGTAAAAGCAAATAATGTGTGCAAACCCATTAGGAAAATCCAAACTTTAAGGCTTAAAAAAAAAGCGATGTGGGGACAAAGTGAAGGCTAACGGGACAGCGAGGAGAAGCGAGGAATGGAGGTCCTAACGAAGACTAATGCTGCCCCAAATCTCTCCCCAAATCGCCCCTTCAAAACCTTCCTATCTTACCCCAACTCCAAAAATCCAAAAGTCCCCACTCCAAAAGCTTCCTATCTTGCCCCAAATTGCTCCAAAAATCACCACTCCAAAAACTTCCTATCTTGCCCCAAATTGCACCAAAAATCGCCACTCCAAAAGCTTCCTATCTTGCCCCAAATTGCTCCCAAAATCGCCCCTCCAGCCACTTCCTATGCCACACAAATCGAGGTCCTAACGAAGGCAAATGGAGTAAAGAAAGGCAGAAAGGAGAAACAAGGCATTTTGAAAGGAGAGGTGAGTTTGGAAGACTTTGGAAGTGATATGGGGTGGCTTAGGAAGCTTTTGGGGGAGCGATTTTGGGGGCAATTTGGGGCGGTGTATAAAGAAATATAAAGAAATCAACAAATTGGTGATTGCATGGACGTCTGTGAAAATAAAGACTTTTAATTTGACCAGATTGGAATAAATAGTTCTGACTGGATTAAGAAATAATCTCAGTGAATATCAAGAACATGAGAAAACATCAATCATGGAAGAAAATGATCCAGACAAACCACTTTTCTACTTTCTAGATAGCTTTAATGATTAAGAGAGAACGTAATCTTGCTTAGTGCAAAACTAAAAAAAGCAAGTAGAAGACTGATAATAGATTTTTAACTGCCTACTGCAGAATTTATATTTGTCATTCTCCACCTTAAATACCTCTCTAGATCTAATCTGGAAACCTTCTGAGGATGTAATTGGCAAAAGTGTTGAACTTTTAAAAAATGGGGCACCAAATATACCTCAAAGAAAAATTAGCCTCAGTAAATCACTGGTTTGATCTCAAGCTACTCTATCCAAGTCACTCTATCCAATGACAACTGACTTTTCTTGTCCCCCAATTAATATGCATATCAAATTGTCCTTTTTTTCTCTATTTACATGTTTATTTATTTTATTTATTTATTATATTTGCATGCCACCCCTCTCTGTGTTACCTCTCCCCTCAACCCAATATGTCATATCTTAAGGGATTTTGATTTCTCTGTAACAAAAACAACCCAAGCATCTGAGGTCAGAATAGATTATCTATCTATCTATCTATCTATCTATCTATCTATCTATCTATCTATCTATCTATCTATCTATCTATCAGATTTGTATGCCGCCCCTCTCTGCAGACTACCACCCTAACAGAAGACTAAATTATCTGTCTTCCATATAGGGACAGAAACAACAATTGTATTTTTAGAAAATGCTTATTATTATCTAGAGCAGGGGTGGTCAAAGTTGGGTCAACTTCAACTCCCAGAATTCCTGAGCCAATCATGCTAGCTCAGGAATTCTGGGAGTCCACATTCTATAACATGTGGACTCCCAGAATTCCTGAGCTAGTATGATTGGCTCAGGAATTCTGGGAGTTGAAGTCCACAAGTCATAGAAGAGCCAACTTTAACTACCCCTGATCTAGAGCAATCCTTCCCAAACTTGGCAGCTTGAAAATATATGGATTTCATCTCTCAGAATTCCCCAGCCAGCATTGGTGAGTTCAACTAGGTCAGTGATGACGAACCTATGGCATGGGTGCCACAGGTGGCATGCAGAGCCATATCTGCTGGCACGCGATCTGTTGCCCTAGCTCAGTTCCAACATGCATGTGTGTGCCAACCAGCTGATTTTTAGCTCAGACAGAGGCTCTGGGAGGCTGTTTTTGCTTCCAGAGAGTCTCCAGTGGGGATGGGGGAGGGCATTTTTACCCTGCAGGGAAGCCTTTGGAGCCTGGGGAGGGTAAAACATGACCCTATATGACCCAACAGAAGTTGGGAAACAGGCCATTTCTGTCCTCCAGAGGGCCTCCAGGGGGCAAGAGAAACTGTTTTTACCCTCCCCAGGATTGAATTATGGGTGGGGGCACTCACACATGTGCGATAGTGCACACCCATGCTCTTTCGCCACCTGACGGAAAAAAGGTTTGCCATCACTAAACTAGGTGTTGAAGTATACATATCTTCACATTGCCAAAATTGAACAATTCTGACCCACAGGAGAAGGATTTTGTATTGGAATAAAAATATTACCAGAAGTATAGAATCGTAACAATAAACTACATAGACTGGCTCAGTTTTTTGTATTACTTAAATATTTGTTGAAAAATTCAGTTCCCTAAGTACACTCAGTTTATTCTATATTTAACTGCTGCAGGATGATGAGACAATATTAACTCACCTTGTCCTCTGGTAATAGGTATCACATCTTTTGTAGACGGAGAACTACAGTAGATTCTGCCATCTTCAATGCGGCTTTCAGATTCAGTGAAATCTTCAAAAGAACAATTCACACCAGCCAGGAGATCAGGTACATTCCAGGCTTGCAAAACCAGCTGACAGGAGGGAAATAAAACACCTGTTCAGTGTTTTTTTAAGGGGTGTTTTTTTTAAAGGGGTCTATAACAAAATCTGCATACTTCACCATCTTAAAAAAATATACTGACATTTAAATTTAAATTCCACACTTTTAAGGAATTTAAACTAAAATGACTTACTGGGACTTCTGACATGGTGACTGATATATTCTTAGGCTGAACAATAAGTTGAACACATTGGTGCAGATTTGAGGCAAAACGCTGGCGTTCATCAGCTCGATCACAACGCTCCTTCCGAGAACAGCTGTGAAAAAGCAAAAAACAATGTCTATAAGACTGTGGTAATCTTTAGCCACAACTAATAATGTTCTCATTATGTTGTTTTATTGATGATTCATGACCAATCTTATCTTCATCTGCTAGTTCATTTTGGTTTTATTTAAATTCTAGTCCCCCTTTCATAACTGCTTTTTTTCAGTTACAATTGAAATGGCATAAAAGTTGAACAAATAAACGAGAAAGCCTTTGATGCAATTGCTATATTACACAAATAATAAAAGGGACCATAATATTATCAATTAAAAACATGCTTCACAATACATACTGAAACTTCACAATACTCAAATACTCACAAAAATATTTCTTTAGTAATTCTACTCTATTTTTGTAAATGGGTTAGATTAGATTAGATTATAACATTACAATACATTATAGTAATAGCATTTGTTGTGGTTAGCTCTGGCCCAGCTCCTGCCCTGTGGATGTGGGGGAGACATCCACATGCTGCAGGCCTGTTCTGCCCCCCCAGGTGGAATCTGATGATGAAGGCTCCTCTGACCAAGAAGACATGAGTGAAGGGGAGGAGGAGAGTATGGCAGTCAGCTCAGAAGATCAATTATCTAGCTCCTCCTTGGATTCAGAACAAGAGTTAATAATACAGCCACGCATGCGGAGAGCGATGCATAGGCAACAACAACTGAGAGATTATTATAAAAAAAAATGAGGCCACCTGTGGTTGGGTGGGGCTGTGGTAATTAGTGAGGCTGCTATAAATAGCAGCCTGTGGGTTTGGCCATTGTGGAGGATTATCTGATCGTTGTGTTTCATGACTGCTTTACTGACTTTGACTTTTTATGTGCTAATTTTTCCCCGCTTTGAAACTAAACCAGAGCAAAGTGTGTTTCACTTTGTGAAAGAAGGACTGTGAATTACCTCACAGCTGCACGCTAACTGATATCAAAGAACTGATAAGGGACTTGTATAAATTACCAGTTTGTTTGGAGACGAGTGCTCTTTGCTATACCAAAAGAGGGCTTAGTTTAAGTGAATTTTCATTATAAAGAACATTGTTTTGCATTTTCAAACATGTGTGTGTCTGAAATTTGTACCTGTGAATTTTTGGGAGGATTCTACCAGAGAGCCCGGCAGAACAGCATTTAGAGTTATATATAGCTTCACAGTGTTTTAAAAGAAAGGTGGGCTTTATGTATCATTTTACCAACATTAAAATTAATCTTAGTGAGAAAGGAGTAAAGGAAACATTTTACAAACATAGGTCTATCTTCTTAGACAAAGCT
The DNA here is from genome assembly GCF_031021105.1 of Erythrolamprus reginae. Taxonomy (NCBI): domain Eukaryota; kingdom Metazoa; phylum Chordata; class Lepidosauria; order Squamata; family Dipsadidae; genus Erythrolamprus; species Erythrolamprus reginae. The sequence continues at coordinate 75,993,977 of NC_091951.1, forward strand.
TTAATGATAATATAGAAATTTGCTCCTAGAAGGTTATTAACATTTATATTTTTGCCTCAATAAAATCTGAATTTCGAAAGCAAGCTTTATTCTTCTGTTATGGTTTGCTTGCTATATTAAATTTTAAACTTTCTTTCTGAAAATTAGCCCTTTAAACAAGGAACCGAATATGTTATTACTCCTTAAAGCTAAATCTCCATCTTTATGATAGGATCTTAATTTCATCTGCAATTGTGCATGGATTATTAATGACCTAACACAATAATCTAACAAATACTTACCATGCTGAACAGCTTCTTAATATTCAATGTTTGTATAAATGCTTGCTAGTGTGTTTCACGTGGTTTTCCACTTGATCTTTACAAAACCACTACATGGTAAGTCACAGAATAGGAACGAGTCTCAAAGTTATCCTCTGTTACTCTTTGGTACTCAACGTTACCACTTTTACATGACCTGCCTCCATAGAATTCTGATGATCTGGGGGCAGGATAAGGTGCTGCACAGAGAAGTCATCTCTGGAGCAGGCTGCCATCAATTCACACCCTGCTGATGAAAGCCCAGACACACTGGGCGGGCCATGTTGCAAGGATGCCAAACCATCGCGTCCCTAAACAGCTCCTCTATGCTGAGCTGTCTAAAGGAAAGTGATCACACAGGGGACAAAGGAAGCAATACAAAGATACACTGAAAGCCTCCTGCACATCTCTTGATATCAACGCCACCTCCTGGGCAACCCTGGCATAAGATAGACCAACATGGTGCATGCTGATCCACCAAGGCCACCAGAAACCTGAGAAGAACAATCATAGCAGAAGAGAAGCAAGCACTCCACAAAGCCAGAGCTGCAAATGCTGCAACAATGGTGCCACACAGGTCTGCGTGACATGTGGTAGAACATTTCGTGCCCATATAGGCCTTACCAAACACCTGCAGACACATCGTGGACATGTCAAGATCCTCTTTGAACATGATGGACAAACATAATCACATGATAAGTCATGGAATAGGAAAGAGTCTCGATGTGTATTTCATTTAATATGACCATATCCTTTAGAACTGTATTAGCTTATCAGATCTTTTTAAAAAAAAAAAATTAAAGAAGAAAAGACAATCCATTCCATTCTCAAAACATATTGGTTATCTAAAAGGTAATGTCATATTCCTAAAGTTACAAAATGCCTCATAATTTGAACTACGGGTATTTGATCTGGATACTACAAACAACCACTCCTTCATCTCTGTAACAGTTCTTCAAATATGCAAAAGTGAATACCATGACACCCTGAATCAAGTCTTCTTGGAATAAGCATATTCAATGCTTACAATCTTACAAGATATTTGTCACCATCCTCCCGACATATTGTAATGTTCTTCTTAAAGTATGACAGTCAAAACAGGGGTTTTTTTCACTACAAGTAAAAGGAGTCAACAGTAAGAGTAATTTATCAATTAATTTCTTACCTAGCAGGTAAGAATAAGAAAGAGTAATATTGAAACTCGTTCTTACTTTTCATGTAGTGGTTTTGTAAAGATCAGCACGTTCATGGCAGAGTCAAAATTCAAGCTGGGAATTTTGTGATTCAGTTCTCAATATCTGAATGACACTGATGGTGCAACTTTATACTTGGTATTTGTATGTCTGAATTAGATCCTTTTAAAAATTTCTGTAGGGCTCTTCCTTTAATATCCTACCCTAATCAATTCCATGCTCTTCCCATCTCATGTATTGTGGTTTTAATGTAGCTGGAGTCCTGCTTCAATTTCCTTTGAGCCTAACAGTTCATCATACTCATCTATGCTCTCGATTAAGCAACTCCAAGCAATTTTAAATAAGCAGCTGCAAATATTCCATCTATTTCATCAAAGGCAGCCACTCCGCTGCCCCCGTAGCACTGTTCTATCCAGGTATTCTGCCTCCATTAATAAGTTTAAATGGGTTTCTTTAACTTCTCCTCCCTGCATTTGTGATAACATTATTTCATTATAGAAAGCATTTAATTAAGCAGAGGGCAATACAGTATAAGCAGATACACATGCACCTTTCAAAGTCTTGGTAATCTCAATGATTTATCTCCTAGCAAGTACCAGCATGACACTGCACAATGGAGTTTCTGAGCCACTACAACATTCCACCTATATCCTTGGGATGCTGCAGGGAAAGAGATGTCTTTGAATTTTAATTAAAATGCTCCACATGGCTAAACAGTCAGGACTCTGTAGCTTCTAACAACTTTTCCCCCTCAAGCCCAAAGAAAATCACCCCTTTAATGTCTTTCAATTTTTGTTTTGCCCCTTCTCTTTTATGCTTTCATTAGTAACCCTATATTTGAGAGGCCCAGTTACTGAGTTAAAGACACTGAATTGTAAATTAGTTTTGATCCATAGCAGCAGATGCACAAGGTCTTCAAAGAAAACCAGACTAATGAGTTCTAAAAGATAATGTCTTCTTCATACTGTTACACTGCAGCTAACACAGGGCTAGAGTTGTTTCTCAAGAGTATTTCTCTGTCGCCAAAAGTATGTATGTATGTATGTATGTATGTATGTATGTATGTATGTATGTATATATGTATGTATTCATTCATTCATTCATTCATTTATTAGATTTGTATGCCACCCCTCTCCACAGACTCGGGGCGGCTCACAACAATGATAAAACAATATACAGTGATCCCTCGATTTTCGCAGCTTTAAACTTCGCGAAACGCTATACCACGGTTTTTCAAAAAATATTAATTAAAAAATACTCCACGGTTTTTTTGCTATACCACGGTTTTTCCCACCCGATGACGTCATACGTCATCACCAAGAGTCACTTCTCTGTCTCTTTCTCTTTCTTTCCTGTCATTCTCTGCTTCAATCATTTTCTCATTTCTCTTTTTTTCTCCCCTTTTTTCTATCATTTCTCTCTCTCTTCCTTCCACTCTTCTCTCTCTCTCTTTCTTCCTCTCTCTCACTCCCTTCCTTTCTCATCTTTCTTTCTCTCTCTCTCTAACTTGCTTCTTCCTCTCTCACACTCTCTTCCTCCCTCTCTCATCTCTTTCTTTCCTTCTCTCTCTTTCTCTATCTCTCCCCCTCTTGCTCTCGAGCAGCGAGCGAGCGGTCGGGCGAACGGCGGGCGACGGTGAGCAGCCGGGCGAGCAGTGAGCGAGCAGCCGGGCAAGCGGCGGGCGAACGGCCGGGCGAACGACGGGTGGCCGGGTGAACGGCGGGCGGGTGGGCGGCAAATGGCGGGCGGGCGGGTGCTGGGGGCGGGGGCAGCCAACATTCAAAGCAATCTTTGTTGGCTTCCGCACTTTCGTCGCTCCCTGCCCTAATTTCAAGCCCGGGTCCTTGTGCTGCCTTGAAAAAGGGTGCGTGGGGGTAGTTTTTGGCTGTCCATAGCCAAAAATGGTGTTTTTACTTCCGCGCCGCTATATCGCGGAAAATCAATTTTCGCGGGAGGTCTTGGAACGTAACCCCCGCGCAAATCGAGGGATCACTGTACATAGAACAAATCTAATACAGTATTTAAAATCTAAAAACCCATTATTTAAAAGAACATACATCACAAGCATACCATACATAAAACTATATAGGCCTGGGGGGAAATGTCTCAATTCGGATTGTTCTTGGATTGTGCATGTCAATGCTGCACCAGTTCGAGCCAATTTCAAAAGTTAATAATCTTAACTTTTCCAATACGACAAACAAGAAGCATTTGATGCACCAACCATTTGGAAACATTTGTTAGCTACAAGAACTGACATTTCATGCTGAGCAATCAAATTGCATTCATCAGTGTTAAGAAAATTTCTTTAAACTGTAGACTAAAATAAAATAATTTCAAACAGGAAGAACTAAATATGCTACACTAATGCTATTACCTCCACCACCCATCCATTTTCCATTAGTCCAAGTAATTCAATATCTAAAGTCATTACATATGCATAGAGAGGTGGTGTGCATGTATCAATATTAACATGCTGAACACCCTCTCTAAATAAATAAATCATGGACAACTGGTCTCAGGGCAGCAAACTATTTTGGGGAATGCATAATCCATGTCAATCTATGCTGGAATGAGGGTGACTCCTGCTGTGTTTCAAGATAGGAAGTAGCAAATTTAGTACTCAGCCACCCACACATCAGACATTCAAAAGCTGCCGATGCACTAGACAACTGGCAACTCAGAGCTGGCTGCCATCAATCAGCTTTACAGCATAAAGCATTTACCACAGAGGCAAGAGGAGACTAAGTATACATACCAGACATCGAGGTTTACTTCTCTCAGCTTGAAATAAACAGGTGAAGCCTAAGAGCAATTCTTTGCTCTATTCCCCCACTGCGCTAGTTCCACATTCATGCAAATTAGCAAGATGAGGGATTCCTGACAACCACAATGGACCACATTTTTAAAAAATCTCTACGAAAATTTGCTGAGGTGTCCTACCATAGGAGATTCAAGGTTGAATCTACATGACAGGCCAACTCACTCAAGCAAAACAAGTAATTTCCCCAACATTACAAAAAGAAGTGATAATGCCATCCTTATCCTTATCAGAGTTATAATATTTTTATGAGTATGCGCAGCACTTCAATCTTATTATTGCAATCTTATAAACAACTCCATAAACTCAGTATTATATAAATGTGTGTGGGGGGGGTAGTGCTGCACTAAGAATTAGCATTTTCTTTAACTGAGTTACATTAGACAGCAAAACAGCACAGATTACTGTTAACTAGGTTAGTTACTGTTAACTAGGAAGTTAACTAGGTACCACCAAAAGCCCACAAACTGATCTAGAAACGAATTCCTTCTCTGGCTCTTTCCTCATCACTTCACATTCAATAGTGTCTTGTTTTTGAATAATTAGCTCTCATAGCAGTATTGAGACTAATACATTCCCAAGCTCACCTCTTGTCAAGGTCTCCTGTCATTTTTCTATTCTGTGCTTTCTATCATTTCCCCTTGAGCTGGCATCCCTGAGCCGGGATGGCGCAGTGGTTAGAGTGCAGCACCGCAGGCTAACTGCTAGCTATAGTTCAACAGTTCAAATCTCACCACCAGCTCAAGGTTGACTTAGGCTTCTATCCTTCCAGGGTGTGTAAAATGAGGACCCAGATTGTTGAGGGCAATATGCTGATTCTGTAAAATGCTTAGAGAGGGCTTTAACAGCACTATGAAGCGGTATACAATTCTAAATTCGATTGCTATTACTTTATTTTATCGATCCTTCTTACCTTAGCACATACAGCTTTAATGAATTGTTTTCTGATTTAACTTAACTTTAATTAATATGGCCATTTTTTGTTACTTCCCCTAGTTTAACACTTCCAAAGGTTCTGCTTATATACTGTATTTCATGCTATCATATGCTTGATGATAGGAACTACAATAGTTAGGTGTTAGAGAACATAATACATTTTAATTGATGAAATTTAACAATTACAACAATTATATTAGTGGTCCTAGTGAATCCTTCAGGATTGGGCAGCAAAGAAGTTAAAAAAGAAAGAAAGAAAGAAAGAAAGAAGGAAGGAAGGAAGGAAGGAAGGAAATAAATAAATAAATAAATAAATATCTATACAGTATCTATACTGTACTATACTAGTACTATACTAGTATCTATACAGCATCAGCAGGAAACCTTTTCAATCTCTAAATTTAACATTACATGAGGATACTTTGTGCCCTCTTAAGTTAGTTGCAAGGTGTTCCATTACCCAACTAGGAAGCTTCATGAATACTAGGATTGTGCTCACCTTGATGATGTTACCTAGTTGGGTAATGAAATGTCTGCAATGAAACAACCCATGAAAGGATCCCTCCGTTCAATCCCGAGCTACAAATATTCTCTTCTAATGTTAACACTACATCTAGATCATACAGAACCATATTCCTCTTTGTACATGACCTTGTTACTAAATTGCAGATTAACTGTACTATTGTAACAGGTTTATAAGCATTCGCAATGTCACAAGTAAGGCTTCCACAATGGAACACATTTTTAAAAATATATAAATAAAGGAGTGTGGAGAAGAAGGAGACACCATCAAACCAAACCAAAAGACAATTCAGCATACTTACATATTATGTAGGACACACCAACCACAGTGAGGATCTCTAGAACCCAGGCACAGTGCACATGTTGTATATTGCTCACAGCTTTCCACTGGCACACGAGTCACCTGGGGGAAAAGCACTAGTGTTAAATAAAGTCTTACTTCAGGGACTTTCAAGCTGCAGTTCTTATTCATGTGAAATTCCCAGCGCTTCCTCTTTTTCCCCATTTACCATCAGTCAACTGAAAATAGTTCACTCAGATTTGGCACCCTATTCCTTGGTTACAAGGGAAGAAAAAGTGAAAAATCCAGAAGTAGGAACTAAAGTTAGAGAAGTGTACCCCACTCTGTCATGGCACCAGCGCTATGGAGTGGGATTCCTCTTGAGGTGCACGTAGCTCCCACCCTACTTTGCATTCTGCAAAAACCTTAAAGACTTGGCTGTTCTCTACACCTTGAGTTAGGGTGGCTAGTCTCCAGCTGCATTTGGTGGGGGGTCGGAGTGCTATTACTAGGACTTGCCATGAGTTCTTGTTCTTTTTATTGATTTTATTATAATGCATTTCCCAGTTTGTTTGTCCTTGCTAGTACATAAATTATATAAATTTAATTTAACATAATTTAAAAAGAGTCTTGGCTGAAGCAGAGATGCACTTCTTGGCAACTCAAGACAATGATTTCCTAACACCAACTCTCTGTGTTTAATACTCTGTTACAACATTATGGTGCTGTACCAAGGGGAAGGAATTATGGTTAACAACCATCTTTTAAACATTCAATTCTCCTTTGATATAGGTAATTGGGAAGGGGTGTTATGACAACCAGCTGTTGAAAAGAATACTTCCTTGTTTCTGCCAGAAGAAAACGCCACTGCCTTTGTGAAGCAGATGGCAAGCACTGAAAAAAGGTGAGGCAGAGGACTCTGTCTACCACCCCAATTGTTCTCCATGGACTACACAACATAACCATGCAATCATTAAGGGGGGAAATAATTCATTTAGCATTCAAAGCATTCAAAATTATGTTATTGTTCCTTCAATTTGTTCTGCTATTTCAAGGGAAGCATACCCCCCCCAAAAAAACCTGAGATCTCCACTTGACCTTTAAATAATGTGGTAGGATTACACTCAAGAAAGTTTGCAGGACCTTGATAAGGTAGTTATTTTACTGTAGACAATTACAGCAACTATGATTACCCACTGGGAAATTTTCCGCATCACATCTGAACATTTCACTTTAGTGGCTATTAGGGGACGGGGTGAGGTTTATTAATCTTCATGTGGCCATTTTTGACCTTATAATGCACCTGCCTGAAAAACATAATCCTTTACAAACGGTTAGAAAATACTAGAGTTTTCTTAACCCATATCTTCTACATATCTTATACTAGAGCTCCCATCATCACCCGGCAGCATAATTCTGTTATGAACATTCTGTGTATCAGCTAGGGCATTAGCATGGGGGGGGGGAGTGGAGTATAATTCAGCCCACTAATTTTGGTGTTATAAAACCTGAAATGATGCTGAAATGAGCTAAATTTCAGTAAAATAATATGAATGCATTCCCTAACTGAAATACAGTAGTTGATGCTGAAATCACCTAAGGACGGATTCAGGAATTATCAGAAAAGGATCTAACTGACCATTACAATTTAATTTCAGACATGAAAATTAGACATCTCTTTTTGAAGAAATAAGATAGTAGATAGGAATGTCAACAAAGGCACAGAAAATATCTTACAAATTAAGTGGTTTTATATAGGGAGAGGGAGGAAACAAGAACATAATGTACACTTGCTTTGCTCATGGGTTAAAATAATTTTGCACTTCCCATTTTTGCAATCCCTGCATTTAAAGCCAAATACCGTCAGTAGGCATAAAAGGGTCAACGAAATATAGGTCAAACACCAAGGTTCTTTCTAAGTGCAAGGTCAATCATTGGAGACACCCTACTACTTCTTTGATATTGCTGATCACAGCAGAGGGAAAAGGAAGCACATTTTTGTGCTTTCAATTTTCTCAATAATCCCCTGGGTCATTCCTAAAAAATAATATGCTGGGTCTGTTAGATCAGTTTCCAGCTCAGAGAAGCCTATGTCTGAACTAAGAAGAATGGATGTTTCTAAAAGAGAAGAAAGGAAATATTCCTATGAGGATCAGAATGGCTGAACAGAACCTATACTCCACAACAAAGATAGAGCAGTGCGAACCAGAAGACTAGCAGCGGCTGAGTGCCCCAACTATGCCAGTATGAAGGCTTTCCCAACATGTACTTCTGGTTGAAACCAAAACTTCTCAAACTTAACAAAGAAAATACTGTCCTAGCTTTCTAATCATCTTTACCCCATTTTATATTTCCTTGTTATTCTAGTCTTTCTCAAATTGTATTCATAAATATTGCAAATTTATATCACATCATGTCTGCAAGATAACAACCAATCCAAGGGTGTTCAGTGAAAATTATCATATATATTCATTCACACTAGACCGGGATGACAAACTCAAGGCCCAAGGGCCAGACCCAGCATGCAGGATGCTTAAATTTGGCCCACGGGGCCAGCATGGAAATAATAAAGGACTGGCTCATGCTGCCTCTGGGTGCCAAAATGGGCTGTGGGGGCCTGTGCATGGCCCCCGGCACCCTATTTACTCTGACTGGATGGCCTCCTGCAGCACTCTGCCAGCCAAAATAGGTCTCGTGGGAACTGCCCCCTCGTGCCTCATTTTGGTTGGCAGAGTGCTGCAGGAGCATCCGTACTGTCTCCTTCTCCCTGGTTTTCATACTCAGCTTCAATTTCATTATCATGTCTCTTCAATTTAGAAACGTGTTTTCCCTAATTCCTGGCCATATGGACTATGGATCTATGTAGAAATTAGACAGACATTGAGCAAATGTATACGGCTAAGAAATGGGGTCACTCACTTCATTTTCCTGTAATATTTGTGTTCATTCTCTCCTTTCATGAAAACAGAGCTACTGACTGTCAGCAATTTCCACTGGATATATCTAGAATAGTTTCATTATGGATGGATGATCAATAAGGATGAAAAGCTCAAAACATGTACATGTTTCTCGGTTACTATGTATTTATTTTGTTTCTAATGTACTGCACTTCTCTTTAGAAGACAGCTAGAAATATCTATTTATCTGTTCCATGCATTTAATATTTTTGAGAAATTGATTTCAACTATTTTCTGGGAGCCAATGTTTATCAGTTACTCTTCATTATTAAAACAGAAAAGGAAGCAGACAGCAACACCAGCATCTCTCTTTAGATCCACTTCTGTTCACAATATTATCAGCAAAACTGGTATGTCACACTTTTTTAAATAAACAACTGGTATGTGAAATAAAATAAAACTCATGGGCAATTGGCTGATCAGAAAAGCCTAGTTCAGAAAGCAACTGCCTTGCTTTTTTAAATTTTAAAATAAAGAGCATGATTAACAACTTTAGGAACTATTTTCTAATTAAACCATTTATATATATGGTAGTCAGATTAGAAGAAGGCACACTACTTTGCATTTCATCTGTGAATACAGAGGTAGCTCTGAGTCCCAGTATGGAAGTGCAGAGTCTAGCAAAATGGAACCACTGAAATCCATAAACATTTGTACCATATACGTTTTCATGGTCTCTAGGATACGATAAAGTCTTTGTGCTGCGCTCTGGCTTTAAGAAACTGTAGTAAAACCAGGATGGATAAAAATTGTTGATTAAAAAATGAAAAAAAAAAGATTTTAAAAATTTAAATTGGATTTTTTATTTTTATCAAATTTATTTTAATAAAATGGTTTTGGAGTAAAACTCCACCTAAATGTAGTTTTCTATTTAAGATACATTAGTTTATTCAGCATGAAATGGAGTTTAATTGGGTAGCATGAGGCTGTATACTCTGCAATATTTACATTTTTGGTAAACTCGTTCAATGAATCTAAACTATGCAAGCTAAATAGGGAACCTTCATTTTGTTTGCAAATAATAATATTAAAGATTCTAACTACCAGCAAGAATGAGTCCTTACAGATAACAGATTAACAGAGTAGGAAGGGACCTTGTAGGTCATCTAGTCCAACTTCCCTCTCAAGCAGGAAACCCTACACCATTTCTGACAGATAGCAGTCCATTCTTTTCTTGAAAGTCTCAGGAGATGAAACTCCCACAACTTCCGAAGGCAAGCTGTTTCATTGGTTGATTGTTCTCACTGTCAGAAAGTTCCTCCTTATTTCTAGGTTGAATCTCCCCCTAATCAGTTTCCATCCATTATTCCCTGTCTGGCCTTCAAATGCTTTGGAAAATAGCTTGACCTCCTCCTCTCTGTGGCAGTCCCTCAAGTATTGGAACATTGCTATCATGTCTCCTCTGGTCCTTCTCTTCACCATGCCCAGTCCCTGTAAATGTTCTCCATATGTTTTAGTATCCAGGCCCCTGATCATCCTGGTTGCTCTCCTCTGCACTTTTTCTAAAGTCTCAACATCCTTTTTTTATAGTGTGATCATCAAAACTGGATGCAGTACTATAGGTGTGGCCTAACTAAGGCTTTATAGAGTGGTGCATATTAGTACCTCACTTGATCATGATTGTATGTAGAAATTATGTATGTAGATTGTATGTAGACATGGTGGTAGACTTTAGGAGAAACCCTCCCATCCTACCACCTCTCACAATACTAGACAACACAGCATCAACAGTAGAGAGCTTCAAATTTCTAGGTTTTATCATATCTCAAGAGCTAAAATGGTCACCTAACATCAAAAACGTCATCAAAAAAGCACAACAAAGAATGTTCTTTCTGCATCAACTCAGGAAGCTCAAACTGCCCAAGGAGCTGCTGATACAGTTCTACAGAGGAATCATTGAGTCTGTCATCTGCACCTCTATAACTGTCTGGTTTGGTTCTGCAACCCAGCAAGACAGACACAGACTTCAGAGGATAATCAGAACTGCAGAAAAAGCAATTGCTGCCAACCTGCTTCCATTGAGAACCTACATACTGCACAAGTCAAAAAGAGAACTGTTAAAATATTTACTGACTCCTCGGATCCTGGACATAAACTGTTTCAACTCCTACACTCAAAACGTTGCTACAAAGCACGGCACACTAAAACAACTATTTAGCTCTTTGAAATCTTGGTGCATCTTATAGTCGAAAAATACAGTAGAGTCATCTGCAGCATCCACTAAAACATCTCTAACAGATTATCATCCAGCCTGTTTGCAGGGTGCAGTCTTAAACCTTATTGCTAGAGGGAGTTTTACCAAGTTGCCTTTTGGCTCTCACTCTAAACTCAAATGATTAGTTGATTTTGACCAAGATGTAATATTTGATGGAACATTGTATGATTTGGGTTATTTTAAAGGAAGGAGAATTTCAGCCTATTTGACTGTCTGACCCTTTATACAGTCAAAAAGTTGTTCCTGATGTCTAACCTTGAATCTATTTCCTTGAACTTTGGCACACTGTTTCTAGGCACACTGTATGTACTAACAGAAAATAAGTCCATTCCCTCTTCTATAAAACAACTCTTCACCTGTTTGAAGACTGCTGTCATATTTTCCTTCAGTCAACTTTTCTGTGAACTAAATATACTCAGATGCTTTAACTGTTCCCTGTAAAGCTTCCTTTCCAGACTCTTCACCATCTTACTGGGCCTCTGCTGAACTTGCTGTATCTCTAAGTATTCGTTTTGAACTAAGGAGTCCATTGCTGAGATAGTGGTTCAGAGGGATAGGATCAGGGAAGAGAAGAATGAAACAATCACTTCCCCTAGTCCAGTCTTTTTGACTTTTTAGACACTGTATCATACAGCTGGCTATTTTTCCTGGTTGTGTCATTTTTAGGAAATATACTAGAGATCCATGGAGAATATCAGTGTGTCTTCTATTAAATTGTTATTTTATGATTGACTATAGTTGCAGTGAGAATTTGTTTGGTTGAGTGGTTAAGGCAGCAACAAACCAGAAGACTGAGAGTTATAGTCCTGCTGTAGGTCCAAAGCCAGCCTAGATGACTTCAAGTCAGCCCTTGGAAGAAGGCACTGGCATTCATAGACAGTAACTCAGCATAAAGTAAAATAAGTGAGGCACAACATCTTCCTACTGTCAATCAGCTGAAAACAAACACACTATTGTTTCCAAGCAGCCAAATTGGGCTCATCAAATTCCAGGTATCTCATCACACCAAGCTAGTGTCTTGCTTTAGTTTAGTTTAGTTTAGTTTAGACCACAATTTGTGCAGGCCTCTCCCTAAGGTAGTTCTGCAATCTTTGTTTTGCTAAATGTTCTATCCAGGCCAAGAAGATGAATAATGAGGAGAGAGCCTCTGGAAATGGAAAAAATAATGTTAGTTACCCACAAAGCGCTTGTTTTTAAATCAAGCGCCTCCCTTTCCAGCAGTCTCATCAAACAGAGAATTTATGTTTGAAATTTATCTTAAGTTCAAAGGCAAAGACTTCTGAAAATTAATTATTCTATTATAAGTGAATCAAATGAAAAAGGAGTAACTAACAACCACTATTTATAACAAAAGTTATACGCCTTTCAGAAGTTGCAGACTAATTATTGAGTGGTCATAGGGAAGCATTCTTGAGATCCTTCCTTGCACATGGATGTATTTTCTGTTCTATATGCCACAGTAAATGTTGCAGGATACTTTAGGCATACTTTCCAGGCTTAGTTTTCCATGCTATGCTTTCTGTATCAATATACATATCTCCGTTACAAAGTGCATTAGCTGAAAACTTTGTTCCTCAGTTAAAACATGGCATTTTCCCATATCACAAACACTTTGATCTTTTTATTTTAGAAAAAGGCTCAACCAGATTGTAAAACACATTTTGTATCGCCACTGTAAGGAAGAAGAAGAAAATAAGTTTTTGTATATTACAGTTTCCAAAGTTCCAAGGATAAAAGTTGTCTGTTTTTAAATATATATGGACTGTAGGCTTGCTTATTAAAAGCCACTTAAAGGCAACAGACTAGTAGAGTTCTAGTTTTGCCTTAGACACAAAGCCACCTTGGTGGCTTTGGACCAGTCATTTTTTCTCAGCCCTAAAAAGAAGGCAAGGGCTAACCACTCACTTCTGAAAAGCTTGCCTATAGAGCTGTTGGACATGTGTGGCTGCCAGAAGTCAATAGGGATTTTAAAACCGCACAAACATACACAAAAAATTGCTTATTAGAAGGGTGTCTTTTGCTAAATTGCGACTGATGCTTAAAGATTCAGTTCCTAGCTCCTAGTTTTCAAACTCTTATTATCACCAACAACAGAGGGTAAATCTCATTTTAAAAACCACGGGAGCTTCGTGCACTAACTTGTCTTTGCCCCAGACACAAACTATAACCCTCATTCTTTTTAATCTGCCAGGAGGAGTCACCCTTAAGGGGTTACAAGTTCTTTATTAATTGCTCCTCCAGATTTGATTAAAATCCCCTCATTCCTCAGGCCCTTTGAGCTCTTTACAACTGCTCATTTAATTACTTTCCACCAACATCCTGATAACAGCATGCTATGGATGAAAGCTATTTTTATTACACAAAAGTGAGAGAAAGAGACCTGCACAAGCAGAATGATTCTTGAGTCAGTGTCATCACAGCAACTTGAACAAATGTCAAAAGCCTCCTCTTGTTGTATCCAAGGAGATTTGGCCCTTAGTTGTAAAATGAACCACATTCAATAGTTTCAGTGCCAAAAGAATATGCATAGATGTCAGTGTTCAAAAGAACCTACAAAATCCACTAATTACAAACAGAGGTATCACAACACCTTCTCTTGTATGTTTTGTCCATGTTCAGTGAGGGGCTTATTTTACTTGTCTCTTCTCAGATGCCTCACAGAAAATAAATTTAGTATGGACCTCTGCTTTCATATTTTGCCTTCTTCTATGGAACAAATGGCCTCTCTTCCAGGGCAGAGCATGGGTCTGTGAGATCTAAAGATAACTACAATTGGTCAATTAAAGCAGAGGTGTTTCTCAATCTTCACAACTTAAAGATATCTGGACTTTAACTCCCAGAATGTCCCAGTCAATAATGCTGGCTGCATAATTCTGGAAACTGAAGTACACGTATGAAAAAGGAGTAACTAACAACCACTATTTATAACAAAAGTTATATGCCTTTCAGAAGTTGCAGACTGATTATTGAGTGGTCATGTTAAAGTTGCCAACTATGGGAAACAGTGATTTCAATTGATAACATTAGCATAATTAGCAATTATGCAGTTGGTGGAAAGTAATTTAAAGCCCTTCATGGCATCGGACCAGAATATCTCCGAGACCGCCTCCTGCCGCACGAATCCCAGCGACCGATTAGGTCCCACAGAGTGGGCCTTCTCCGGGTCCCGTCAACTAAACAATGTCGGTTGGCGGGCCCCAGGGGAAGAGCCTTCTCTGTGGCGGCCCCGGCCCTCTGGAACCAACTCCCCCCGGAGATTAGAACTGCCCCTACTCTTCCTGCCTTCCGTAAACTCCTTAAAACCCACCTTTGCCGTCAGGCATGGGGGAACTGAAACATCTCCCCCTGGGCACGTTTACTTTATGCATGGTATGTCTGTGTGTGTGACTGTTAGCATATGGGGTTTTTTAAATATTTAAATATTTTATATCTGTTTGATTGCTTATGATTTGTTTTTTACATGTTGTGAGCCGCCCCGAGTCTTCGGAGAGGGGCGGCATACAAATCTAAGTAATAAATAAATAATAATAAATATGTCAAGTCTCTAACCCAGTGTTTTTCAACCAGGGTTCCACGGAACACAAGGGTTCCACAAGGCCCAGTCAGAGGTTCCGCGACTTAAGAAGAAGGCAAGGCAGTTCCCCCCTTCAATCCCGCCCGCGTCTGCAGCAGGGCAGCCTCTTCCTCCATTTCATGTCTGGCAGATCAATCATGCTCAGCAGTAGCAACTGCCAAGCAGGAGTGGCAGTGGCGTTGGTGCCAACAGCAGCAGCAGCGCCCCTCTAGCCCTTTGCTGCAGCAAGTGCCAAAGTGCAGACTGCAGGAGGAGGAGGAAGAGGAGTAGTAGGAGCAGGAGTAGGCAGGAGCGGTTGCCTCTCCAGAATCTCCAACGCGGAACATCCCAGTCAAGGGTCGAGGTGTGCCAGGTGGCTCAAGGTTCTCTCCCGCTTCTCATACCTCCTTCTCATGCCTGTGTTCACGCCGCCGCGCTTGGTCAAGTGGCCAACTTGTTATCTCCCTTTTCCCTGTGCAGGGCACTGTAAGAGAGCGCACCCTACTACTCCACTCATGTTAGGGGCCTAAGAGGGCAGAAGGAGCAGAAGGCAGAGCGGAAGGCATCCACTCCAGCTTTGCCTTCACTCTGACCCTCCCACTGGCCCCCACAGTTGCCAAAAACTGGGGATGGAAAGTGGGTGAAATGGAGTGAACGGCCTCCGCTTATTGCCCTGCTGAGGCCTGGCACTCTTGGCGAGAGTATGCCGTGCAGCCTCTCTCTCTCTCTCTTCCTCTCTCTGCTACTCCACAGCCACAGGAACCCCCCCCCCCCAACGTGGTAGCAGCACTTGCTGATTCTACCTCCATCCACTAAGGCTGCATTACTATTACTATTAGTCTTCTCATCATTCCTATCACTTATCTCCCACTTACAACTATGACTGTAACTTGTTGCTTGTATTGTTATGATTTATAGTGATTGTTTCTTGATTGCTTATTTGACCCCTATGACAATCAGTAAGTGTTGTACCATGATTCTTGCCAAATGTATCTTTTTCTTTTATGCACACTGAGAACATATGCACCAAGACAAATTCCTTGTGTGTCCAATCACACTTGGCCAATAGAAGAATTATATTTCATCTTCAGGATGTACCTCTTAATGCAGTGTTTTTCAACCAGGATTCCACCACAAATCTGATGACACCAAAGGATTCCCCTGAAGAAAAAAGGTTGAAAACACTGCTCTAACCAATGGCTTCTTCCACAGGGATCTTTTCAGGATTATTTTCCAGTTTTAGGCTTTAAAAAAATCAGGGGTTTTATATAATTTCTTCCCAAAGCTCCATTGATTTGGAAAAAAACGTCCTGGATGGCAAAATCCCTTCTGCTGCCTTGGATTACGGAATCAAGAAAATCCCTTGATACTTCTGTTTCTTTGTCAGATACTGTTTCTCTCTTCTCTTTCTACAGTTACTTACCGAAACTGAAATACATATTGTCTTTCTATCAAGAAGTCAGCTTGAATTGGCCTCCATGTAACCACCCCTGCTGTTGACACATGTAAAACACAGTCTTAGCTCTGGCTTGTGTGCAGATGTTCCACTACAAGCATCAGCCCCATGGGGTGAGTAGCTCTGCCCTTTAGAGCATTATTCAAAAATCCAGTTCAGATCTCTGTATGAAAATGACACAAACATTGGTTGCCCTCATAAAAAAGGAAGTCAGTCTTTCCCTCTGCAACGTAACCCCCTTAAAATGTACCTGCCCCTAAGTCCTAGAGGCATGGGGCAGGGATGAATGCTCCCACTAGGCTGAGAGTCCCAATCTTCTGTCTAAAGGTGATTCTGCCTTAGAACATCCCCAGCTCTAGCCACCTCTAAACCGTAGCCCCATTTGTTTAGATCACTAACCCCAGCAGAAGCCTACACGTAAGCATTCCGAGGTTTATCTCATTAGACTAGAATAGGTAAGAAAATGTGGAAAATTGCTACTTCTAGTCATCACTCCTAAATTGTAGATGAATCTGTCAAATATCTCGCTTGCGATAGCCTCAAGCTACGCTTTCTAACTCCTTTCACAGATTGCTTCAAATGCTGCATACAGTGGAGACAATTTACCTTCATCACATTAAAGCAGAATCTTATTTTCACCCCGTAGGCCAGTGAGAACTACTGATATAATCCAGAAGCTTTCGATGGCATCTGTTCAGCTCCGGAAGCATATTTTTGAATTTCTAGAAATCTGTCTTTCATGGAAGAAAGCAGGGATATCATGGGAAGTTAGATCTCTGTGTGCTCAGGCGCCTGGGATTTTTCCAAGGCCTGCTTGACCGTTTAACTACCAAGGGGACAGGCAGTCTTTTGAAGCAGGCCATTTTCTTTCATAGCAGGTGTGCCACTTCAGCCTCAAGCACTGGAACAAAGAAGCTGTTTTGAAAGAGGTATTTAGCAGCTAAGCATGCAAGATTTGAAAGGGTTAGATAGGCAGGCGTTCTAAGTGGGACTGGGATATGAGTAAATGCTGATAAGCATTGATGAAGGAGGAAAGGATTCTATACTACAGAAAATATCTGATTTTATCAGCTCAGAATTCAAAAGAAAGAATGACTGCAATGTGAGATAAGATTTTTTCCCTGTATTTTCCTCCTGTATTTCTCCAGTCTAAAGAGCAGCCACGTATTGTGTATCTGTTTATAAGCAGAGCTTATTCTTCTTTTCAAATTTTATTGTTTTTATGCATTTATAAAATTTACGCCTCACCCTTTCACAACAAAAGAGGGTCTAGGGACCTGTTAGCTAATGTAACTGAGACAACTTTCTTCGCTTGTTGGGGACAACTAGTCCATGATCTTCCAGATTGGCCTCCTTCTGCTGGGTTTTAGCCAGAGAAATCCAACCTATAGATGGGTATAAAATAGTCCTTGACTTAGAACCATTCATTTAGTGGCAATTTGAAGTTACAATGGCACTGAAAAAAGTGCCATTTATGACCATTTATGACCATTTTCATGGTCATGGATTTATGACCGTTTTCACATTACAACCGTTTCAACATCCTCATAGTCAACAATGATCACAATTCAATCCTCAGCTACCCTTGCCTGGCAACCTAGGATTGGCAACTCCCACTTAAGACTTTTTAAGATTTTTTTTTGTAACAAATACATTTGCGACACATATACGTGTGTATGTGCATGCACACATCAGAGCTGGTATTCCACCAGTTTGGACTGGTTCAGGCGAACTGGTTCAGACTGGTTCAGGCGAACTGGTAGCAATTACTGGAGGTGGGCCTGTCCAGACATAATACCATCCTATTTAGCAACATTTTAAAGGCCGGGAGCATGAGTAGAAGGTACACGAAAGAGCAAAGCGCAACCAGCAAGAATGCAGAAGGCTGAGCGCATGCATGCGCAGTAAAACAATGGCAAGAATATGTGAAATCTACCAAGCACACATATGCACAATTCAGCGTTCACACTGTAAAAATGGGAGGGCTGGGACTAAAAACGTTTTAATGTTTAATAGTTTATTGATTAAAATCAATTGATTATAAAGGAAGGGAGAGCCTTCTCTGTGGCTGCCCTGGCTCCATGGAACCAACTTCCCCCCAATATCTATACTGCTCCCACCCTGCTGGCCTTTCACAAAGCCACGAAGACCTGGCTTTGCTGACAGGCCTGGGGGCCATAAATTCACAGCTTGATGGCCAACTGTAAGAATGGTGTGTATGTATATGAGTTTGTTTTTCTTTTTTTAATAGTAACTTTTTATGGTTTTTTTTAGTTTGTTATGTTTTAATCTCAGGCAACTGTTCGACTTCTTTTACTGTTTTGTATTTATTCTTATATTTGTACTGTTGTTGTAAGCCGCCCTGGGTCCTTAAGGATTGGGCGGCATAGAAGACAGACAGACAGACAGACAGACAGACAGACAGACAGACAGACATACAGACAAATTCTGATACTCGGCAACTAATTCTTATTCATGACAGTTGCACTGTTCCAGGCTCATATGTGACCTTCTTACAAACAAACTCAATGGAAGCCAGATTCACTTAACAGCGGTGCTACTAAGTTAACAATGACAATGTTGCAAGAAAGGTCATTAAATGGAGCACAACTCAACAACTGTCTTGGTTAATCACAGAAATTTCGGGCTCACTTGTGGTGATAAGCGGACGCCTACCTGCATTCCTTACCTTTCTATTGTGATTGCATTTTACAATCTGTTAACTTTCTCTTCTACACAGGGCCCGTGGAAATGTGATGGACAAAGTAAAGAATTTGCCAGTGCTGGTGCCAAGCATTAAAAACAAAATCAGATTTGACCAGACATTTCAATCTGCCATTTTACATATTGTAAAATGTCTTATTTTTTTCAATGTCTTCATCTGTTTTAAAATAAAACCTCTGAAGGAATGGCATAGTAAGTAAGTTATTTAGAGAGTTTGTAGTGCCTTTATTTTACATGCCTGAACCATATGTTTTTATAACAATTTGTTTTTCCTTTTGAAATGTTCGCATTTAAACAGATGAACTTAATCAGATGGATGTGTGGTGCTTTTATACAAATGCTTTTTGTATATCTTTTCCTGAAGAAGACAGTCATAGGCATACCACCGATGTTGCAGTAATCTCCAGACTAGACATCTGCAACGCAGGGCAGTACATTTAATTTAATTTTAATTTAATTTAATTTATTAGATTTGTATGCCGCCCCTCTCTGGAGACTCGGAGCGGCTCACAACAACATGGAAGCAATACCTAAAAGTATCTAAAAGTTTCAACTAGGAGGCTAATCATGAATAAAAGAAGAAACGAATAAAAGCCCTGCTGAAATTTTCCCGCCAGCTGAGCTGTCAACAGGACAGCCAATAGGAAAATACCTCTTAGCTGCTAGGTAGATTTCAAGTGTGGAGACGCAGCACGTCCCATGCAATCTCCAGCTACCCCTGCCTGACAACATAGGGTTGGCAACTCAAACTTAAAACTTCCTGTATCGGTAAAAGTAATACTATCAGCATTTGTATTAGTATTAATATTTTTTGGCGGGGAGGTTTGGGAGAGATTTCTCTGTGGTTATCTGTTTATCCTCCCTTAATACATATATTAATTAATATAGAACTGCCTACTGAATATACAGCTTTACAAATGGAATAAACCAAAAACCAAAAACAAATATTCTGCTGCTTCTGGTGGCTAGATCTATATATTATATAAAGCCCAAAGAACGCTACAGTATATTATAAATTCTGGTTTTTAAATCACAGTAGCTAGGTTCATACATTCATAGTAGGACAAAATAAAATTATATGGCACAATGGGCGAACCAACCCAATAATGATGGGTGCCTGCCTGGACTGAGAAATATTTGAACTGCAAGGAGACATCAGCCAGGCACTCCATTTTTGAAAAGATATTGTTAGTAAAAAGGATTAAGGGGGTTAAACTGCTGGTACAAATATTTTCACAAGCAATAGATTTTATGTGTTTGGAGGCAATAACAATAGGTGTCTGTAGTAACGTGGCGAAAGAAATGGTGAAGCACCTGATTAGTTCATGTTGCCATAAAAACAAAATTAAAATTTATTAGAAAACTATATTGAATAAATGAAGATACACCATTATGTTCATTCTTGAACATAAAGCCATTTTTTGTAGTAACTGCCAGTCACTAGATCCACAAACAAAAAGCATTTTATCTGACGACACAGGGTGAGGTACCAGCAATATGCTGACGATACCCCGCTATATATCTACATCCCGTGTCAGTTCAATGAAGCAATAGATGTGATGTGCCAGTGTCTGGAATCTGTGAGTGGGTTTTGCCTCCGAATGACTATGCCAGCTGTCCATCCTTGGTTCTGGGAGGGGAAAATTACACCTCTCAGAATGAGCTCAGAATTTGGGTATCCTCCTAGATTCTCAGATGAGATTGGATCAACATTGTAGCTAGGGGGGCCTTTGCACAGGTTTGCCTGGTGCACCAATTGCAACCCTACCTTGACCAGGAGGCTCTTTGCATGGTCACTCATGCCTTTATCACCTCGCGGCTAGATTATTGCAATGCACTCTACATGGGGCTACCCCTGAAAAGTGTTCAGAGACTACAACTGGTCCAGAATGCAGCTGCACAAGCTGTTGTGGGTGCACCTATGTACATCCACATCACACCGACTCTCTGCGAGCTGCACTGGCTCCCAATCAGACTCACAACACAATTTAAGGTGTTGGTTATCACCTATAAAGCCCTACATGGCTTAGGGCCTGACTATCTTCAGGACCGCTTTCTGCCACATAGCTCCCAGTGGCCGATAAGGGCCCACAGGGTTGGCCTAGTCTGGGTCCCTCAGCTAAACAGTGTCAGCTGGTGGGGCCATAGGAGAGGGCCTTTTCTCTGGTGGCTCTGGCTCTCTGGAACCAGATACCCCTGGAGATCCATACTGCTCCCACCCTACTGGCCTTCCAGAAAACTTTAAAGCCCCGGCTTTGCCAGCAGGCCTAGGGCCATTGTTTAAATGAAATATTACCTAAATCCGTCCATAAGAGATTTGTATGGTTTCGTTTTAATGGGTTTAAAACTATCTTTTAAACTGTTTTTTAGATATTGTTTCTTATTGTTGTAAGCCGCCCAGAGTCCTTAGGGAGGTGGGCAGCATATAAATAAAATAGAGTTGGGCAGCATATAAATAAAATAAATTTCATAATCAGTTAATGACAGATTAACTGTCACCAACCTTTCAGACCACTACATTCATACTTTTAAATCCTATGGACCACTAATACGATCTGTCTAATAATTGGATGGGTGGGCATGGCTAGGTGGTCATGTGACTGGCTGGGCGTTACCAACTTGATGTCACTCATATCAAGGAGTACCTCTCCAGCCTCTAATTGTCCCTCCCCTCCCAGCTACTCCTTGACTCCCCACTCAGGCTTCTTAGGCCCCCAACAGAAAGCAATTATTGGAGCTAAACAGCCACCACGAGAAAGAGTTTGCAAAACAGGTCAGTTCAAATTGGATCTGGCCGAGAAAGAGGCTCAGCAAAAATACCTCACTGAGGACTACAAGCATAGGCTTTCCAAGCAGATGGAAGACCTGCGGGAGTGCAAGGCCAGGCGGTAGTGGCACCTGGAGACTCAGTGGGTTGAAATTGTCAGCCATTTCCAGATGCAGTCCCACCAGGACAAGTTCCTTGCCTCTAGTTCCTTGCCACCAGTGGCGCTTCCCTCCAGCCTTCACCCAAAGCAACACACCAGGAGGCTGAAGCACAATCCAAGTCAGAATTTTTCTCCCCATCCGACAGGCACAAAACCCCGCAGCAACACAAATGTTCATTGCACATATCCAGCCCAGGAGCCATACTTTGAGGACCCCTGATTTAGTGCAATATAAAAAAATGCAAATAATTTTTCTGCGGACCACCAAAATATTCTCACAGACCACCAGTGGTCCACGGACCACCAGTTAGTGACCGCTGAGTTATGACATACCTTTTATTCATTTTAACAAATTTATATAGCTATCCATTTGACAAAAAATGACTTTGTACAGCTTACAACCATTTATTAAAATAACAAACATATAAAAACAGTCATTATTAAAATATAAAAACCACAAGGCATAGGATTGAATGTCAACCACAACAATGGAGCCATCTTAGAATTTCACCGGCCTGTTGGGATCCCAGGCCTGTTGATGGAGAGATGGATCTAACCTCGCTTTAGGAAAGGGGGAGTAGAATGTCTCATGATTAGCCAGGTGCCATAGCAGGGAAGGTTCACCTCTTGAGACCCACCAATTTCCCTAGCCATTGGAACCGACATCATTTCTGTTCTGCTAGACCTAATGGGACGGGAGGTATAATTAGGGAGAGGCAGTCCTTAGATAATCCAGTAACATGCCATGAAGGGCTTTAAAGATTAAAACTAGCAATATGAATTGGAACCAACCAGTGCTTCCAGGGCGACTCAGAGGGATACCTTGATTGATGGTAACGAAAACATGAAGCTAATTTTCATTACACTGATTTTGTCCATATGTAGGGCTTACTAAAACTGAAATTTACCGAGTGAATTCACATTAGCTATTTTATGGTACTATAAAACCTGCTCATTTTAAAAAAAATAATCTCTTAAGAGAGTCATCCTTCTATAAAAATGCTACTTGTCAGTCATTCAAATACTGTACATTTATTCCAATGATCTACATCAACAGTCCATACAGTTTTTGTTCAATTCATCTAAGATTCTTACAACCATTGCTTGAGAAATATTCCATTTGCTGCAAAGATTAAAAAGAAATCTCTAATCATCTGGTTATGGGTTCCCTAGGGTTGGGTTTATGCAAATGAAATGTAATACAAATTCAGATCCTTACCTGCTTCTCACTCATGGCATAAAGATATTGCAGATCAGGGCTCAGCACTAAATCCCGTAAAATTGGACTGCCATCATGGGCTATCACGTTTTCATATTGCAAGGCTGAATGTCCAATGGGACTGGCAGGATCAACTAAAATCTGAAAGAAACAAGGAACAATTTTTGCAAGATTAAAATGAGTTACATTTATTAGAGGTTGCAAAGACACAATGTTCCATGTTCTATACAAATACAGTCCTTGTTGAATAATACTAAGTTCACAACTGTTCAAAGTTACCATGACACTGAAAGAGGGGAACTAATGACTAGTCCTTGTAGTTGCAGCCACTGTAGCATTCCCACAATCACATGATCACAATCAGCACTTGACAATGGCAGTTGGCTTACCACTACAACAGCTGCAATGTCTGTGGCCACCTGATCCCCAGTGAAGGGCACAATTTTTTACTACCACACTGTGAGCATGGCTTATTTTGTGGGTGTGGTTTGCCAGCCATGTGACCAGATGGGGAGTGGCTTGATGATCATGTGACCGGGCGTGGCTTAAATGCCATGTGACTGGCTTAAAGGTGGCCAATTTGATGTCACTCACGTCTAGGGTTTGCGTTAGGGTTAGGGTGCCTGGCCTCTCCTCAAAGAGATACAATTTCCTTATTTATTTACTATTACTGAACATTCAAAATATACTATTTAGTTCTATGCATATATGCCATATGTGTACATACATATTACACACAGGCACACAAAAATATACATTATCTATTATATAAACTGTATGTGTATACACACACACACACCTCCTCTGAAATTATACACATTCAACCTCATTTACTACGATAGGAAAATCATACCAAGACCCCAAAAGGGGGAAAAAAATCTTTTTTTTTCTACCGATTCTGCATACCTGACCATACCCGTAGGAGCCCATCACTGCTGATCACCATCTGCAATGTTCACTGCTGACTTTTAACAAGCAATGGGGAAGCCAACAGGAAATTGCAAAAGGCAATCATGTGACCATGGAATGCTGCAGACACATAGAACTCATATAACAGCAGCAAATGGGACTTGTGCCATTACTAGCACAAATCAAGTGGTGTTGCACTTTACAACCATGGTGCTTAGGGGTGGAGTTCGTAGTCCTTAATTAGCATTAAGGATACATATATTTTTTCAATTACTACTTCATAGTTTCCTATCCTACCAACTGCCTGATCATTGAAAAAGTAAGTTAATGTGACTATCCAACAGTACCACCCCAAGAATTTGTTTTGCTTGGCAATGAAAAAAGTAGATTTGTGAAATAAGGAAGCTACATTTTCCTAAATAAAAATCTTTTATCTGTTTTTGCTTTTTTAACAAAAGAAAAAAGAAAAAAAATAATTATCAATCACATTTGGTCAGTTAATAATTTGTCTGCCATTTTAAGTAAATTTATCTGAGTTCTCATTTTATGCCTTTCACAATAAAAAACATTGTTTCAATTTGCTTTCCATTGAAGATTTATTTAATGTATTTGTATACCACTTGCCATTATTATGCACTCTGAGTGCACTACTGTTAAAATAATAAATTTGAAAAAACGAAGCAGGCAATTACTGGATAATGTGTATTAATACCTCTAGTAAGTGCCAGTAAGAGGTATGTTGAGCATTACTGACCATCACCATGTAGAATTTTTTTTTTTTAATCCTTTAATTAAGGCACGTTTTCCATTATCAATTTCTCTATGGACTGAATTGGATGGAGGAAGAATGGTAGCTACTTGTGAACTTCAGTCTCTCTTGCAGTAGCTTCAGAAATACTGTACTTCCAGCAATAGGATTTACCTCTATTAGATAGAGATCCCTTTTTCCTTTACCTGTCATTTCATCTTCTTTGCTGGAGTAATTACATATTTACCACCTCTCAGCATTTACCATCTCGTACATTTGCTGGGATCATTACTGGAATTAATCATCTTCATTTTTTAAAATGATGAATTATATATGCTTTGTTTTAGCCAGCTCCCCTTACCCAATGAACTTTTCAATAGCCTAATAGTTGCATTGCTCTTGAAATGCTCTCCAGCGTATCAAGAAGGTGAAGTACCTAAGCACCAACAAGCATCAATGCAAAGAGGGTGCATAATGAGAGCCAAGACAAGAGAAGACAAATTTCATCACCATTTCGATATTACAATCAAGGGCCCGCATATTCTATTAGAAGTTATACTTCATAAAAGGAGTGAGGGTCAATCAAAGTATTTGTTCCAGGCACAGCAGGGATATAGCAAATGCTCTAATCCCATTAATTATAGTGACAATAAATCTTATCCAAAAAGATTTGCTTTCGCCACAGAGGAAATAACGGCATTAAAAGGCATTATAAAATTCCATTCAACGTATGATAGGGACAGAATATAACTAGGCTAATTCTCTTCATTCAGCTGCCATCGAGATGTTCATCATGCTTCTCTTTTATCTATTTGCACTGAAAGTTCTTTTCTTTTTCCCCCCTGCAATTAAAACACTTACTAATCCATTTGCAAAACCTGAATTGCGGAGAAAATGAGGAATAACCTTAATCCTGAAATCGGGATTCAATCATCTTTTGGCCCTACAATAGATTTAGATTTAGATTTTTATTAGAGTTGGAAAGAACCTTGTAAGTCATCTCATGGTTCCACATAAAGAGCTGATAGATAAATTAGTGAAGATTGGACTTAATCCCTGGATAGTTGAATGGATTTGCAGCTGGCTGAAGCGTAGACATCAGAGAGTTATTGTGGTTGTGAAGTTAGTTGGGGGAAAGATCAAAAGCAACATGAGAAAATATTATTTTACTGAAAGAGTAGTGGATCCTTGGAACAAACTTCCAGCAGACGTGGTTGATAAATCCACAGTAACTGAATTTAAACATGCCTGGGATAAACATATCCATCCTAAAATAGAATACAGAAAATAGTATAAGGGCAGACTAGATGGACCATGAGGTCTTTTTCTGCCGTCAGACTTCTATGTTTCTATGTTTCTATCTAGTCCAGCCCCACACTCAAGTGGGAGTCCCTACACTAGATCAAGGGTGTCAAACTCATGTAGTAATGGCAGCATCATGTGACCTATTGTGCTAAACCAGGCATGGATATGGCCAGCGTGTGACATATCTGGCCTGCGGGCTGCAAGTTTGACAGCCCTGATCTAGACAAAGATAATGAACAGGTAGTCCTTGACTTATAACAGTTTGTTTAATGACCATTCAATTAACAATTAGTTTTTTTAATACTTGCAATCATTGCAGTATCCTCATGAACCCGTGTTTAAAATTCAGTTGCTTGGCAACTGGTTCATATTTATTACGGTTGCATTGTTTCAGGATCATGCGGTTCGCCTTTTGTGACCTTCTGACAAGTAAAATCAATGGGGAAGCCAGATTCTCTTAACAACCTTGTTACCAATTTAACAACTGCAATGATTCACTTAACACCTTGTAGCAAGAAAAATCATAAAGTGGAGCAAAACTCAGTTAACAAATGTCTCAGTTAACAACAGAAATGTTGGGTCAATTGTGGTTGTAGGTTGAGGACTGTCTGCACTAAATCAAATGTAACTGTATTTAAACTGTCCCAAGATTGGTGGCATGCTTAAATGTTCAAAATGGACGGTCACTTGAAGATTTCCACAGTGGTCTGAAGATAGTGCCACTCATTCACATATTAGAATCGGTGTGTGTGTGTGTGTGTGTGTGTGTGTGTGTGTGTGTCGTAATGAAGTTGAAAGTTGAAAAGTTCAGAACTTTTAGATAAAATAAAGCATTACTTTGTACATCGAACAATTTTGCTTCCCCAAGATGCAGTGATCTCTATTCATTTAGGGGTCTTAAAAGAGAACAAAAAAACAGATTCCTAGCGGATATGGTCCATAATGGCTACTTAGCGAAATGCTTTTATGATGCCCCAATCAGAGGCAAGATGCTCTTTTATACAACCCATTGGAAATATAAGAGGGGGGGGGGCACTACTGTGATCATGCTTCCTTTGTGGACTTCTTATATTGACGTCTTATTAACAGAGTTGGAAGGGACCTTGCAGGCCATCTAATACAACCCCCAGCACAAGCAGGAGATCCTACATCTGCCTCCACTTAGGTTTGAACTCACAACCTCCTGGTAGTGAGGTAAAATCTCCACCTCTGGGTTATATGGTTGGCAACTGTGAGAAATAAACAATAAAGGGAACACTCAAAGAACACATCCTAGATCTGAATGAATGAAATATTCTCATTGAATACGTTGTTCGGTACAAAGTTGAATGTGCACAACAGCATATGAAATTGATTGTCAATCAGTGTTGCTTCCTAAGTGGACAGTTTGATTTCACAGAAGTTTGATTTACTTGGAGTTATATTGTGTTGTTTAAGTGTTCCCTTTATTATTTTTTGCGCAGCATGTAACCTATGTTAGACAAACCTTGTGTTTGATTTGTGTTGTTTTACATTATTGCATTCTATTCCTTATGTATACTACATACTGCAGTAATACTTGGTCAACACATATAAGTGACTTTGAGCAGAACGTTTGACTAAAAAAGTATTCCTTGACAAAGGAGTAACTGACACCCTTTGTATAACTGTAAATAATTGGACTGAATCACTGGCCTCCCCATTATCTTTGCAACCCCAGCCAAAGCACTGCCCCTCCCACTCCAATAAAGCCCCACCAAATAGGTTGCAGTCTCATTCTTTGGTTGCAATAAATAGACTCCTTCCGTCCATTTGCATAGTTTCCAATCAGGCAAAGGAAGTGAGCCTTAGAAGGCAGGATCCTGGCGTGTGGCTGATTAGCATGGAAATATATGCAGCTCACAAACAAACCAGGGCCTGCTTAATTAGAGCAGAGCCTTTGATTCACTGCCAACATCCAGCACATACCAGCCCAGGATTATTTTTAGTCAGTTTTACAAAACAAATGTATTTGATTAAGAGAGACGCCCCAGAGTGAAAGAAGATAGATCGGCAGCGGCAGAGATAGAGAGAGGCTGGTCCCCTGCAGCGAACCGGGGCTTGGGCTCGTCGTGAAGGTGTCCAGGAATGCAGGTGTGAGTGCGAGAATCCTTCGCACAGAGCCTGACAGCTGCTCAGCTATTACGTAGCGAGTCCTGGAATGTGTGATTGCAGCTGCCAATTCTTCATCCCAGCACATTCCCTAAAACTGCTACCCTGAAACTTCCCTGGCTCCATAGCTGGATCTGATGACAGTATCTTCCTCCCTATCTCTCTCCAGCAACTATGCTTTACATTCCCTGTTAAGTTCTTTGCTGCCAACTCGTCTCACCCACCCACCCTCCCTATGGATTCATTCTTTCTTGCTTCGGCTTATCTTTGCATTCCATTTAGCTCATTCCAATCCCTTTAACATCAGGCTAAATGGAAAATATGCAAGGCAGACATACCTTCATTTTTCACCAGACATATGCTACATACTATAGGAAATCAAAACGGGGAGCCACCCAGTTCTGCTGTATATTTTAAGACATTGAAACAATGAAAGAAAGTTATGATCCGGTTTCACACCACAAAATAAAGGCAGAAGATAAGCTGTTTAAACACATCCTTTTATTAATCTTTCAGGATGGGCTCTATCTCCTGTTTAGCAAATATAGGTCATTACTAAAAACTGTTAACCACCTACTGGTTAATTATTTCTCTTTGAATACTTTAAAGCTTTACCAACAAGCCAGTATTTGAAGTTACTACAATACCTGTGTTAGTGGATCAACATTATTCTGGGTGTACTGAGATTTTCTCCCATTCAAAGCCCTTTGTGTTAAAAACGTTCCATCCATAAAAATAAAAAGTAAATTAAAAATAGACAATTCAAAAATAGTTAAAGCCACCCAAAAGATCTACCCAATTCCTAATTTTTAAAGCTAGGTCAAAGATAAAGTTTTACAAATTAATCAGTGGGATAGCTTGCCTTCTGGAGTTGTGGGTGTTCCCTCACTGGAGGTTTACAAGAATAAACTAGGCAACCATTTGACTGGGATGGCCTTGAGCAGGGGCTGGACTAGAAGACCTCCCAGGTCCCTTCCAGCCTTATGCTTCTATGTTCTAAATATGTCAGAAAGATTTTTTAAAAATTTCTTTAAAACAGGCCTATAACACATTGTTATTAAAATGTGCAAAGCGCCTATGATTTCAGAACAAAGTGTGGCAAGTCTTAGAAGATATTTGCTCAAAAACATCCAAGTTCCAAGTTTTACCAAACCCCAAGGAGAATGATAGAGCCGGGATGGCGCAGCAGATAGAGTGCAGTACCGCAGGCCACTGAAGCTGACTGGAGATCTATAGGTCAGCGGTTCAAATCTCATCACTGGCTCAAGGTTGACTCAGCCGTCCATCCTTCCGAGGTGGGTAAAATGAGGACCCGGATTGTGGGGGCAATATGCTGGCTCTGTTAAAAAGTGCTATTGCTAACATGTTGTAAGCCGCCCTGAGTCTAAGGAGAAGGGTGGCATAAAAATCGAATGAATGAATGAATGAGTGAGTGAGTGAGTGAGTGAGTGAGTGAGTGAGTGAATATAAATAAATAAATAAATAAATAAATAAATACATACATACATACATACATACATACATACATACATACATACATATATACAATCCCTCAATCACGGGATATTAAAGCAACCAGACTATTTCTCCACATCACCAATGCCCTTTGCATATAAAACAAGCTAAGGGTGATAGAACTTCTAAGAGTTTTCCTATATCTAGTGAAAACTATTAATAATGAATGTAACAAATAGGGCCAATTTTTGAAAAATGAAATTTGGCAAGTACTGAACTCTAAAATATGATTGATATCCCTGGATTTATGGCTGGCAGGGATCTCAATCCCATTTCTTTCATGCCACAGCCCAATTCTCACTCGTTTCAATGGATAAAGAATTCAATGTAACTCTGAAAGTTGCAAATTGTCATTTAATCCAGGGTTTAACTGTTTTTTTTAAAAAAACAAAACAAAACAAAACCTCTTTCTTATACTGAGGGAGAAGAATGGTTTCTAAATCACTGTCTATGAGAGAGGGGTGTGTGAAAAAAATGAACACTTCCTGTTTCACGTGACTGTAATTCTAGGTTTGTCAATGTCAGGAATTAACTGAGAAGTATCCCATGTACATTTTAAGCATGGTAATAATTTCCCATAGGCTGAATTCCTATGACAAATACACATTTTCAGTCCTTTTAAGGGCCATATTCATAGTTCAATCAATATATACAGTGTTCCCTCGATTTTCGCGGGGGATGCATTCCGAGACCGCCCGCGAAAGTCGAATTTCCACGAAGTAGAGATGTGGAAGTAAATACACTATTTTTGGTTATGAACAGTATCACAAGCCTTCCCTTAACACTTTAAACCCCTAAATTGCAATTTCCCATTCCCTTAGCAACCATTTAGATTATTACTCACCATGTTTATTTATTAAAATTTATTAAAAAATATTTATTAAAGGCAGACTAAAGTTTGGCGATGACATATGATGTCATCAGGCAGGAAAAGCCGTGGTATAAGGGAAAAAAACCACGAAGTATTTTTTAATTAATATTTTTGAAAAACCGTGGTATAGACTTTTCGCGAAGTTCGAACCCGCGAAACTTGAGGGAACACTGTACTCCTATTCTAGTTTTAAAATCAATCAGCAGTATCGTAGCAATTCCAGTAGTAACTTTTCACTATCAGTGGTAATTCTACAATTTATATCAATTTACTGTTTATGTGATCTTATGGGGGAAAAAATAGGGCACCAAATGGGAAAACATTAATTCAATTGTCACTGAGGCAGGCATCAGAGACAGCAGGATACAATAATAGTGTGTAACATTTGCACGAAGAGATCTGAGCAGGCATGGAGCCAGTTGAGGAAACCTTAATTTAGGCACTTTCTCAATCTAATCATTCTCAGAGGGCGGCTGAGGAGACACAGTGAGATAATCCTACACGCGCCACACTAAACTCCATTAGGGAGGATAGTATGAAAGTATTTGGCTTGAGCTAGCTTAACATCACAGAAATAGATTACAACCTTTTTTAAGGGAAGAAAAAGACATCTCAGAGGCTTATGTTATAATCAAAACACAAGTTAATAGTATTCAAGCCTCAATGAACACAATTGGATTTCCTTCAGGATATGTTCTCGACTTAACAACGATATGTTTAGTGACTGGTCCAAGTTTCAATGCTGATGAAAAGTTATTTATGACCTGCCGTTGCATTTTACCACTGGTGCAGCATCCCCACAGATATGATCAAAATCTGAGTGCTTGGCAACTGGCATGCATTTACAATGGTGGCTGCATCCCAAATTCATAAGATCACCATTCGTCACCTTCCCAGCTTTGCTTCCAACAAGCAACCTGGATCACAGCTATGTTTATTTATTATTAGAGTTGAAAGGGACCTTACAGGTCATCAAGTCCAACCCCCTGCTTAAGCAGGAAATCCTACAGCACCCCAGCCAAATGGCTGTCCAATCTCCTCTTGAAAGTGTCCAGAGTTGGGGAGTTCACAACCTTCGCTGGCAGGCTGTTCCACTTGTTGATCGCTCTCACCGTCAGGAAGTTCTTCCTTATCTCCAGGTTGAATCTTTCCTTGGTCAGCTTCCAACCATCCAGCCCTCTGGTGCCCTGGAAAATAGTGTGACCCCCTCCTCTATGTGGCAACACTTTAAATACCTGTATACAGCTATCATGTCCCCCCTAGCCCTTCTTTTTACTAGACTATCCATGCCCAGTTCCAGCAACCTTTCCTCGTATGACCCAGTCTCTAGCCCCTTTATCATTTTAGTTGCTCCTTTCTGCGCCCTTTCCAGAGTCTCTATATCTCTTTTGAAGTGTGGTGACCAGAACTGGATGCAATCCTCCAGGTGCGGTCTGACCAGGGCCTTATAGAGTGGTATTATTGGTCTTGGAGTGTATCCCCCTGTTCATGCAGCTTAGGATTGTTTAGCAATGTGCAGCAGTGGCTAAAAAAGCCAACACAATCCTAAGCTGCATGAACAGGGGGATACATTTGATTCATTTAACAACCACACCGATTCATTTAACAATCCTGGGGGAGGGGGAGGTAGTAAAATTGGGTGGGACTTACTGCATTTTTCGGAGTATAAGGCGCACCTTTTCCCCCCTAAAAGAGGGTAAAAATTTGTGTACGTTTTATACACTAGATGTAGCCCCACCCAGACTCTCAAATGAAGATTTCAGAGGCTCAAACATCTGTTTCAGGGCCTTTTCTTTCAGTCTCTGAAACCCCCACTTGAAAGGTTGGGCAGGGCTACAATAGACATTGCACAGGCTGGAAAAAAGTCTCCAAAACAG
This sequence comes from Erythrolamprus reginae, assembly GCF_031021105.1. Lineage (NCBI taxonomy): Eukaryota > Metazoa > Chordata > Lepidosauria > Squamata > Dipsadidae > Erythrolamprus > Erythrolamprus reginae. The sequence goes on from NC_091951.1 coordinate 76,026,434, forward strand.
AGGTTTCACAGGCTGAATGAAAGCCTCTGAAATGGAAGTTTCACAAGTTGAAAAAGCAAGGAACAGGTTCACAATGAACCTGATGCTAAAGTTCACCTTTGGGAACAGCTGATTGAGGGTATTCAGGTAGGCCATCCACCCGCCCTATCAGGTTTTTTTCTAATTTTTCTCCCCCAAAACTAATCTGTGTCTTATACTCCAGTGCATCTTATAGTCCAAAAAATACAGTACTTAACAGCCACCCTGCTTAGCAACAGAAATTCTGGACCCAATTGTGGTTGTAAGTGAAGAACTACATGTAAATACAATTTGCCTTGTGTGTAATGTTGAAACTGTTGCAGAAGAGGCAGTTACTGTATATAACTAATCCTCACAACTACGTTCTTCATATGTATTGAGACTACAATTCCCAGAATTCTCAGCATCTGGCTACCATCTCTGGAATATGCAATTAGGAAAAGCTGTAAAGTTTAATTATGCCATGGAATTGAATCTATACATCTCCGTACCTTATATGATATTTGGCTACATTCCAATATTAAGAAAACTACATTATTGAAGATATGAATTTGTCTTGAAGGATATATTCAAAAACTATTAGCCACCACTCAGAGGGTCAAACCTCTTCTCAAGAAAATAAAAGTAGCAACTATGCTGTCAAAGTATATATATATATATATTTTCCCTGTAGCACCTTAGATTGTTTAGAGACCCAAATTAATGAGAAAGATCCTGTTCGGAATCATTAGTTTCACTCTGTTCCGAATAATTATTTTCATGTAACATTTGTGGCAGCCCAGGTACTTGGAGGTTGAAGAAAACAAAGAGGAAAAAGAAACAGCATCCAATATTTGGTTGTGAGTCGCCTAGAGTATCTAGGGAGATGGAAGGCATACAAATTGAATAAATAGAAACATAGAAGTCTGACAGCAGAAAAAGACCTCATGGTCCATCTAGTCTGCAGTTATACTATTTCCTGTACTTTATCTTAGGATGGATATATGTTTATCCCAGGCATGTTTAAATTCAGTTACTGTGGATTTATCTACCACGTCTGCTGGAAGTTTGTTCCAAGGATCTACTACTCTTTCAGTAAAATAATATTTTCTCATGTTGCTTTTGATCTTTCCCCCAACTAACTTCAGATTGTGTCCCCTTGTTCTTGTGTTCACTTTCCTATTAAAAACACTTCCCTCCTGGACTTTATTTAACCCTTTGACATATTTAAATATTTCGATCATATCCCCCCCTTTTCCTTCTGTCCTCCAGACTATACAGATTGAGTTCATGAAGTCTTTCCTGATACATTTTATGCTTAAGACCTTCCACCATTCTTGTAGCCCATCTTTGGACCCGTTCAATTTTGTCAATATCTTTTTGCAGGTGACGTCTCCAGAACTGAACACAGTATTCCAAATGTGGTCTCACCAGCACTCAATATAGCGGGATCACAATCTCCCTCTTCCTGCTTGTTATACCTCTAGCTATGCAGCCAAGCATCCTACTTGCTTTCCCTACCGCCTGACTACCTTAAGAAATACCTTAATATCAGATGAATATTTACATCTCTCCATGTTGTATTATGAGACCGAAAATCAAAATCCAATCTACATTCCAGGACCCAAATGCATCTACCTTAAGGTTGTGAAACTGGCAGCCCACGGACCAAATGTGTCATGCATAAGCCATGCCCATTCCAGCTCCGTGAAGGGCGGAAACATTGCAAAATGTCACATGACAGCAATGTGATGTGGCAAGTTTGACAACCATGATCTACCTGCTCCCAGCAGTACATAGTGAGTGAAACCTTTCTTTCCAGACTCATGTATCCCATATATTTTCTCTCAGTAGGCAGTAATGTAGTCTGCATGACACATGGAAACAAGGTCTTTAAATCAAATATATCTACTCTCATTCCCTCTGATGATTGGTTCCCCATTCTACCTATCTAAATAAACATTTACTTCTTCCCACCATTACCACCACCACCACCACCACCAAAAAGCCCCATTAAAAATGAGAGAAAGCTCTTTGTTAATAACCTTTTTCCTCATCCTGATATGTTAATTATTCAAATAATAATAATTGTTCTAATTTCTCATTGACAGTTTGGTTCATGCTTCATTGGCTTTGGGTAACTGAGTCATAGTACTGTGCTAATATTTTCAGAATGAAAGTTATCATGTAAGTTATTTATGGAATTAAAAAACAGTAGGCAAACCAAATAGGAAGTAACATAAGAATGTATTGGTTAAATAAACAAGAATTATTTATGATATCCAATTCCACAAATCAGCAAGACCACAGCAAAAAAGGAATTGGCAATACAATTTCAGGTGTCAGTATGTAAAATTCCGTATATCCAATAAAAGCAACACATCTTAGTAATGTTCGAAGTTTATAATCAAAATTATTCTTTTGGATTATAGGCCATTATAGGATTACAATGTGCTATTTTACACCCATTTGCCCAACATTTTAGGGTAATTTACATCCAGCCCCTATCTTTCCTTTTTAAGGTCAAGATTTAGAGTCCTTTTCCAGTGACAGTAAACTTCAGGATGGACCAGAGTATTGAGGAAGCATTGATTGTGTTTGTTGATGATCTGTGGTTGAGATGGCATAGGTGAGTCCATATGGCCTGTGCTTTGATCTCTAAGAAATTAAAAGTGGCAACAAGAAGTCTGTACTTTCAGACTTGCAAGATTCTATTCATGTAGCCTTACAATAAAGTAGGAATAGTTCAATTCATTGTGCTTCCTTGGCTTAGAGGACAGCTAACAGCTTTCCTGTTTAACATCTACATGAAGCTGCTAGATGAGGTCCTCCATCAATATGAGGTCAGCTATACCAATTATATCTAGCTGAATATTAGTCAGTTGTACATCTCATCCCTGGATCAACCAAGTGATACTATCAACTCTTAGTCTAGTGGCTGAAGACTCTTAAGGAATAGGATTAGGCTGAACTCTGGCAAGACCAAGTAGATGTGAATATTTGGCGTACCCAAATTTCCAAGTTTTCCAAGAATTCCATGGGGCAGAATTCGGGAATCTTTCTGGACTTGCAGTTCCTGCTCAAGGAGCAGGTGGCAGCCAATCTCAGGAGGGTTCATTCACTGTGAGCTAATTCCAACTATTCCTGAATATGTTCTTTACAATCAGTAATGCTTTGTTCAGTTTGTGTGTGGACTATTTTGACATGCTCTATATGGGGCAGTTCTTGAAGATCATTTGGAAGCTGCAGTTGGTCCAGAATGTGGCAGCACTAAATAGGAAATATGCAAATGTAGCGTGACTGCCTGTTAATACCAGTTCTGGTCTAGTGATCTGTATAGGGTCAAAGGTTAAAATACTCCAATCCATATCTTGACACATCCTTTAGTATAATAAGATTTCATCATTACTGCAAAGCCAAAAATAGCATTGAAAAAGAGAAAATGAAAACAAAGAAAGAACTTGGGGTGGGGGGAGAAAAGATTTAGCTATTGCTTTGAATAAGACAGGTCTTTTGCTGGAAGATAAAAGATGCTTTCTTACAAATATCATCTCAGTTGCCTTAAGGAACAACTTATGAGAATCCTCAGTGGTTTCTTAATATCTTAACCTGAACAGTCGCTTTGTCAGCTGCATTAGAGCTGAAATCAGGAAGAAAATTTTAGTTTCATGTTTATAAAAGGAACCAGCCTTTAAAAGAGACAAAGAGAATTGGGTAGCATGTGGTTCATTTAAGCACACCCAGAACACAAATGCTAAAGGATCACTTTGACACCCCAAGTAAGTAACTTTGCTCACTTGCTGTGCAAATCATTCCTACAAATATAATATTCCCAGTTTCTTTCAGCATGGAAAATAGACTAGGAGGAAGGAAGGAAGGAAGGAAGGAAGGAAGGAAGGAAGGAAGGAAGGAAGGAAGGAAGGATTATAAAATGAACTGTTCTCCATTAGCAGACCATGAAGAAACATTGAATAGCATGGTCAATAGAAGTGTTATCCTAGAACCACTATCCATTCTTTGAGAAATAGAAGGATAATATCCTGATGAAGATGCAGAAGGTTATTTTTCTTTCACTGTTGGTGACATTAGCCAACAACAAAACTGTATATTGTTTAGAGCAGTGTTTTTCAACCAGTGTGCCGTGGCACACTAGTGTGCCGCGAGACATGGTCAGGTGTGCCGCGAACCTCAGCAAGAGAGAGAGAAAGAGAGAGAAAGAAAGCAAGACACAGAGAGAAAGAAAGCAAGAGAAAGAAAGCAAGAGAGAAAGAGAGAGAAAGAAAGAGAGAGAGAGAGGCAGGGAAGGAGGGAGAGATAGAAAGAGAGCAAAAAAGAGAGGAAGGAAGAAAGAAAGAGGGATGGACAGAGAAGGGAAGGAAGGAAGAGAGAGAAAGAGGGAGAGAAATAGAGCGAAATGGAGGAAGAGAGAGAGATAATTTTTTTGTCCAAACTTTTTTTAGCCCCCCCACACTCCCTCCCCCCCCGCTCTATGTGCCCCATAATTTTGTATATGTAAAAAATGTGCCGCAGCTCAAAAAAGGTTGAAAATCACTGGTTTAGAGGAAGCGGCCATAGTAATCAACCATCATCATAAAAAGCCAAGTCTATCTCCTGGGCCACAGCAATGAATTCATACAAAGCTCCTTTAGGACAAAATCATTCACATCAGCTCAGAGTTAAATGTCATTGGGAAGATTCAACATATGGGATAGAAGCTTCATCACACAGGTTTAACTAGAATGGGTCAGAATTTTGGATCCTGAGGAAGTTCACAGACTCCAGGCACTGATCTTGTCTAAATCTCATAGTAAAAGCTACCAGGGATGTAATAGGAGACTGAATACAGACATTGGTAAATCCTTTCGCGAATGAGGGGGCGTTACTTTTAAATAATGGTTGTGCCCTTTGTCAGAAGCCACTTGAGATCCTTGTTTTAGGGAAAGTTGGTTAAGCTATTGGGATTCCTGGCTGAAACACATTACCCGGGCTGGTTCCAATCAAAATTCTGGCCTGGGTATGGGACAGAAATCACACTGATTGTTTCAAAAGCTCTTGTTGGTGATCTCTGGAAGCCTAGGATAGTAGGGGATAGGGGAATGCTACTCTCTTAGTCTTATTTGGTCTCTTTTCAATTCAATCAGTCATAATATAGGCTAGATCCAAGTTATAGACATTTCTTTTGTGGTGCTCTTCCTCAGTTAAGTTTTATTCAGTGGCAGTGAGAAAGGAGACGTTAAATCCCACTACGGAGTGTCACAGAATTTGTCTCTCTCTCCCGCCAAAAAACATCTAAATGAAATTGCTGGGAAAAGCCATCTGCTAGTGTGGGATGACGCATCATCCATTATTTATCTCCACCCTGGGCCAAACAGCAGATGACCTGGTGTTAGTGCAGAGATGCTCTTGGGGCATGGATGGGCAAAACAGGCATAGACTGCGAGACAGAGTGGTTGTGGAGAGGCCATGTATTTCCATAATTTTTGACATATTGCACTCTATAAGATGGAGCTGGCTCACTATCTGATGTTTCTTCTTGATTCTGGCTGAACAGCAGCCAGAAGAGCTTTCATGCAATTACGGTGTAATTTTTTTGTGCCAATTGAAATCATTTCTGGTACAGAATAATTTGCTCTTGGTCACTCGTGCCACTGTCACTCCACAGCTGGATTATTCCAATTTGCTCTCCATAGCACTGTCCTTGAAGATCATGCAATAGCTTCAGCTGGTTCAGCATGCATCGTGCAGCAGTCGAAGCACACCTCCCAAAGACCAATTAGATCCCCAGGGTTGGCCTTTTCCAGATCCTGTTGACTAAACAGTGCCAATTGGCAGGCCCAGGAGGGAGGGCCTTCTGTGTGGTGGCCCTGGCTCTTTGGAACCAACTACCCCCGATGTCCATATTGCTCCCACCCTATTGGCTTTCTGAAAAGCTTTGAAAACCTGGCTCTGCCGGCAGGCCAGGGGGCTCTGAGTGTCACCACCTTAGTTCTGGCCGAATCATGTTTTTATTGGTATGTATGAGGGAATGGTTGTATTGATTAGTCTAGGAGTTTTATTGTTTTAATAATTGAAACATGATTAATTTTAAGGGTTTTATTGCTATTAATATTTGAGTCCTGAGGGATTGGGCAGCATATAAATCAAATAAATAAACAAACAAACAAATGTGGGAAGATCCAGATTCTCTTTATGTAATACCACTACTACTACTACTGCCACTACTACTGCCATTACTACTACTACTATGAAGAACCATGGAAACTAGTTTCCACTTAGCTCTGAATTAAATTCAAGGTATTAGTGAGTATCTTTAAAACCCCGTATGACTTGGGAGTCAGGAATCTCATGAGATTACTTTCTCATAGTGGAATCTGCTCATCAGGTAGATTCTGATAGAGAGGTCCTGCTGAGCATCTCAAATCAAAGGAGCTGCCCTCTATAATGAATTAGTACTCCAGTCTTTAAAATGATCTCCCATGCCTTTGGAACAGACCAGATTAAAAGTTTCCTCTATCCAGTTGTGTCCAACTCCAGGGGTAATGCTCATCTGCATTTCCCTTCTGAGGGAGCTAGGGTTGTCTGAACATGCTTCTGTGATCATGTGGCTGGCATGACCATATGCCAAGACATATGGAACACTGTTAATTTCTCACTGAAGTGGCACATCCTTTTCTTTTATGAAACCCAGATTCCTGGCTTAATTCCCCCAGAGACTGACATCAGCACTATTGATGTCCTAGAACAGGAAGTCAAACTTGCCTCATCAAAGCAGTGATATGCGACTTATCGGGACTTTTTTCCTTTTGATAAACAGGACGTGGGCATGGCAAGCACGTGATGCATCCCGCCAACGGGCCACAAGTTTTACAGTCCTGTCCTAGAAGATCCTCAAAAACATGGTTGGACTGGAAATCTCATGAAAGTGTTGAGCCCATTAAAGGGCTGTATGCGTACAGATTTAGAATACACTCTTCCCTGTCTCCTTAATGTCATGTTCTTTTTAGATATTTTCAACTGGGTTGGTTGATTATTTAGTTTTGAGTTTAAATTGTGTATGCAACTTAGAGTTAGGTGGGTGACATGGGCAACAATTTGGAATCTACTTGGAATCCTCAAAAATGGAGTGACATTATAATATTTTTTAAAAAAATAAATGGCATACATTGGTCCCAAATTAATCAGAAGGCCCTTGGTGTACATCCAAGTCCTTAAAGCAATTGCATGTGTTACAAAGCACAGCACTAACTAAAGTTCTATCAACTTACATTCTTCAGATAGTTTCATGGGTATGTAGGATTTCAGAAAACTCTGTAAATGTCTGGAGGAAAGGTAAGATAAAAAGATGTCTGGTGTCTGGGTAATACTATACTTCAGATATATGAAATTGGTCTTGCAGAATATTTTTTATCCAGATAAAGTATTTGAGAAACAATAGTGCATAACTGAGAACTGGCAAGGAAAGCTATGTAACAAATAAGGAGAGTTTTTTAAAAATGGAATTTACTGTTTGAAAAAAATTTGGAGAATCAGCAGGAATAATTTAGGAGTATCAGTAAACAGCACAATGGGAAGCAGAAGGAAAAAAGCAGTCAGGGATAATATTTAACTAATATTTTTGTCTTCTGTGTCCAGTTTAGAGCTGGATTGTGAATAAATAAGTTAGAAATTGGGAGTCAGTATATTTGTTTTCCTGCTTTACAAAATGGATGTACTGAAATTACATTCTTTTGATTTTAATACAGCCCAAGTTATTTTTCTCAGCTTCAGATAAATTATTCTCAGGAGTTTTACACAGTTCAACAAAAATTTGTTGTGTGTAACCACATTTCTAAAAAATATCTTTTTATTCCTGCATCTATTTTCATCATCTATGCAGAATAAGTTTGTAAATATGTATAAAACCGGGATGCATGATAACTTTGTACCCAAAATTCATGGCTTCTTAAGGTTGGGTGCACTTTATTGCATTCAAAATTAATAGCTCATGATTACAATGCAAATTTTCTTCAGTAAATCTGTGTCTTATCACTCACATATCCTCGGATAATGGATAGGTCAAGTGAGGTCACTGATCAATATTGTCGTACATCTTCCAAGATGAAGAAGCTTGCCTTTCTTCCCACAATGTTGATGTTGTTGTTGAGGCTGTATCACACCTTTTTTACTATATAAGTAACTCAAGGCAGTGAATATACATAATACTCCTCCTTCCAACAACAACAATATTGTGAGGTAGACTGGGCTGAGACAGAGTGACTGGTCCAAAGTCACCCAGTTGTCTTTCATGCCTAGGGCGGGATTGGAACTCACAGTCTCTTGGTTTCTAGGCCAGCACTGTAACTACTATATCAAATGGATTCTGTATACAATTTGAAGTTGCAAAGATTCTGTGTAACTTAAAAGTTGCAAAGATCAATTATTTTCTTTAGAAAAGATTTCTATCCCTATCCCTATCCCTATTATTACTGTACACTGTTGCTACCCATATTGCAAAGTTTCTATATCACTTTGGAAAAGGTGATCAGATGGTTGCTTTTATTGGCACTCCACCACCACCACCACCCCGCCACCATGTCTATTGTGGTAGATTCAATAGTCTTTCAATAAAGATATTCACTGTATAACCATTAATATGCTACACTGGATCTTCTGCAGACAAATAGCCTAATCATAAACATAATTTCTGCTCTGAAGAAGGAAAACATATTGAAAAATGTGTCAAAAGTGTGAAATTCTAAATAAATATAAGGGAATGAATTTGCATAATTAATTTGCATAATTTCTCAGCGATCTCTCATACTTCTGAGGGGAAAAAATTATTCATGCTACCAATGTGGATTTTCTTTTTAAAAAAATGCTTCTTCAGTACTGATGTTGGCATGTCTCAAATAGACATTTAAGGTTGGTTAGTCTTTTTTTAATTCTAGTTTTTGGATGTAAAGTTTCAGGTTCTTCTTCATCTAACATCTTAATAGGAGATCAGATCATTCTAATCCATTCAACTGTCCCAGGACATAGCAGCACTTGTGTCTATGCTCAAAAGTTAATAAGAATAAGGTTTAGTTGGTATTTGAAGGGCGATTACAGAGGCTGAAGACTAAAACAAAAAAAAAACAGCTTGAAAAGAGCCAATGACAAAAACGCATTTAGTCTGTTGCCAAAATTGCACAGGAACCTTCATTTTAAAAAAAAAAAAAAATTACCAAATGAGTTCAATCCAAAGAAGACTAATTTTTAACCCATTCATCGGTAGCTCCCAACTCTGTACTTTTCTCAGGTAGACATGAAGCACTTAATTAATAAAATCATATTAACAATAATTGAAAAGTCAAAGATCAAAGCGAAGCAAAAAAGATGAAAGAGCTAGGTTGAATATTACACAGGCTAAAAACTACCTCAATTAAACACGCAAGCATAGTAGTAAAGACCAAAAAAAAAAAAACTGGACAGAGTAGTTTGTCAATGTTTCGAAGCACCAGAGGAATGCAAATTGGAATTGCAACTCCTGTATATCTACAAAACTCTTGACCTTCCCACTGTGGATCCGTCCTTCCCTATTTCTCATTCTTGCCTGCTCCTTCCCCCCTCCTCGTTCTCTGGCACAATGCTCTGTGATGCTTTGTACTCTTATCTGTATGTGGCTGTGATTAATTCGCAGTGGCTGGCAGCAACAACAAGACGGGGGCGCTTTAGTCTGCTGCCATACTTCAAAGGCAGAGACTTATCTGCTAAAAACACACTTTGCAACCTTTTCAGGGGAGCCCTTTCCAGTTCTACAGAGCTCGTGGGGTGCTAAGGAGCAGTGCAAAAAGAACAGCTTATTTATGATACTGCTTTTCAAAGCCCCCTTTCCCCTGCCCCCCCACTTCTCCCCCCTCTCCATCTTTCCCATTTGTCCTTCAAGTTTCCATGCTATGCTCTAGGGTGACATCTTCTGGAAGATATGAAGAGAGTCCATTCCAGAAATATTTCTGCGGGGAGGCAGAAGATAAAGTGATACTTGCAACATTTCACACTATCAATTGCCTCCCCCCCCACCCTATGAGTGGTGTTGCCGCCGATTTATAACAGGTATAAATGTTAAAAGTAAAATACTATTGCCAAAAAGCAGATCAGGAAAAAGACGCCATAAATGCAACCAATGAAAATCTTAATTCACAAAGCACTGAGCTAGCTAGAATTGCATTATAACATTTAATCACAGCAAATCTACCATCGGTTACCCTGGTGTTCCTCACTGGGCTCCCAATACCCCACGTGGTTTATTTCAGCATTTAGGCACTCCCCAATCCCATTCACAACAGAATCACCCTATTACATTACTTCTCCTGAAACCCAGTAGGTTCAGACACAGCATTCAAGATAAAGCAGGCAGAACAGAGATAGAAGATTCGTACAACAGCAGGAGGCATTTAATAAGAAATTTCAGCTATCGCTGCTTAGCCACACGACAGGGCCAGGACAGGGAACTTATGGCTTGAATAGATCTGAAAAGTGATGGTTACAGAAACATATCTGTGTGTATCCTGGGCTCTAATCCCAAAAATTCTCCAATATTTTCGAGACGGGGAACCACTTCCTACAGCGTTCCATCCAAAGTAGCGTTCCATCCAAAAGTTTCAATATGAAGACCAATATTATGTGGTTTTATAATTATGACCGAAAAAGCAGCTAATTACTCAGAGATCAATGTATTTACTGCTAATAATAAATGTACAATAAAGAGGTTATCGTATTTATATAGCAGTGTAAACTAAACATTGTTCTTAAGCTTTATTAATAGATTAGGGGGGGTTAAACAAATTAAGGCATCTTGATCTTTTATTGTTTAGAAGTAGAAAGGTATTTTATTCCAAAGTGACACTGTTGTGGGATAAAAGGGGAGGGGGATTCCTGAACCATTCTTGAGTCAAATAAAAGAATATTGCTTCTTTACGTTTTGACTGAATAAATGAATGCCGCCCAATTCCAATCGGACTCTGGGCAGCTTACACACTCCAATTGAACTCTGGGCAGCTTTTAAAGTTTATTGACACTGGGAGTTCCAAATTTAAGAGAATCAGTTAAGTATGACCTGAAATTACTCAGATAATTCTGTACCAGCCGCAGCAGTCAGGGAATTTTCCTATCTTCAATGACTAGCAGTAATCTGTCAAATCACATTAGAATAAATGGAGTTGAGAGTCTCTGGAGATTCTCAATCATCCAGGTCATGGCTATCCCAAAGGTGCTTTTAGTAAGGCATTTTGAAAGCATTAGTTATTTTCTTTGAAATTTTTGCTTCTCATCCAAGAAGCTTCTTCACTTCAGAAAATAAAATGTTTCTTGGATGAGAAGTGAAATTTAATAATATTAATAATATTGATGATGACGATGACGATGATAATAATAATAATAATAATAATAATAATAATAATAATAATAATAATAATAATAATAATAGAGACCAAATCTTCTTTTGAAAAGAAGCACTTTTAGGAGAAGAAGCTCCTTCCACACAGCCCAAGAGACCTGTACAAGTGCTGAATTGTACAGAGTACAGGCAGTCCTCGATTTATAACAGTTCATTTAGTGACTGTTCAGTTACAATGGCACTGGAAAAAAGTGACTTATAACAGTTATAACTTTTGCAGCATCTCCATGATCATGTGATCAAAATACAGATGCTTGACAACTGGTTCATATTTGTGACCATTATGGTCTCCAATGGTCACGAGATCACTCTTTGTGGCCTTCTGACAACCAAAGACAATGGGGAAACCAGATTCACTTAACAACCAGGTTATTAACTTATCAACTGCAGTGATTACTTAATAATTCAGCAGAAAAAGTTGTAAAATGGGGCAAAACTGACTTAATAAATGTTTCACTTAACAAGGGCTCAATCATGGTCAAAAGTCAAGGATTACCTGTACTAACCTTTTCCAGAATTATATAAATGCAGAGTTTCAAGAGGTTTATACAGAAGTTTGTAGATCTCTTAACTGTGGATAAAAGTTTCCATGACTAAGAGGTCTGGTCTTGAGAGTTATTCTAAAGGGTATTTGTTTATGTGTTCCTTTTCAAAACCCTTATGCTGTATTTTTACTTTCAAATAGATGTTTTCTGCAACCAGTGATTACTCTCAAATGATCACACACTGAGAATTTTCCATTGACTATAGAGCAAGGACTTCATTGTGGTCACAGGCAAGGTTCCTCCAAATCAAGGAAGACTTTGAAAGGTAACACTCATTCTAAATAAATAATTTGTTGACTCAGCTGGAAATAGATTTTGGCACACAGTTGCCTAGAAGAGAAAAGTGTTGAAAAGGGGCAAATATAGGCAATGCCAGCTGATCATCAAGTTGAGAAGTGATCTTGAATACCTAGAACACAAAATTGAAACTCTTGGTGCTCTATAAAGATAAATAAACCAAATTCACTGGATCACTAACTCTAAATAACTTCAGGGATAATTTTCTTGTTTAAAAGATAAAAAGCACATCCAGAGTCTATTCTTTAGTTAAGCAAGCAAGAATGTTTGCTTTAGTGAATAATAAAGATGGGTATTTTCTCTGAATAGTCTCTTTCTTTCTGAGAATGTTTTTTATTCCCCACCTTCATGGCTTTTGGACATTTTCTAAAGCTGGTTTTAATTGCTTCCGGATGTTTGTAATGCTCAAACTGTTTTATTAGGGTTTTTTTAATATTCAAATGGTTGGATATGTGATTATTTGTTCTTGTTATTATCCTATTTATCTAGCGATGTTCTGCTGCTACTGTTTTCTGTATAATTCATCAAACCTTTTTATGTGTTTGTATTTTATGAACTTACTTCATTTATTTAAAATGTTCTGGAACATTGAACCATCTTAAAAAGTGTTTTTATAAATGCATTATTAAGCAACAATGCCCTCATCAACTAAAAATACAACTCAGCCCTTCTCACCTCCTACAATCCACATCTCTGTTAATATGACAGCCTGTGACTCTGGAAATGCCAAGTATTCCATTTATCTAAAAGCAAGCGTCTCAAGAGACATTTCATTGCTTGGCAGAACTAAATTGTAATTCCGCAGGTCCACAGAGTGATCCTTTTTAGCCCAGAAAACTGTCCCAGAGGTTCAGCTTTCCCCACTGTTTATTGGGGTAAGAGGAAAGAGTTGTGTAACAATCCGACTTTCTCATTATTTTCAGTGGATTCGCTACTGAACACCAAAATCCTCTCACCCATCAGCTTCATAGCTACATCTCATCAGTAATATATTTGGGGATCGGGCAGGATGAGCTGCTGCCTTCCATTCTGAGAAAAACTAATTTCCCATTTAATAAAGATTAATACAAGCATGACTTCAGTCCCAGGCCTTGTATTGCTACAAGCCAGAAAATATTGGAACTTTAATTATAGCAGCATAAGGCCAAAAAGAAAAAAAAAAGCCAGGGAGATACTTAATCAAAATCAATGTTCATAAGAGCAACAAACTCTTAACAGCTCACATTCACTGACAGATATGACATCAGTTAATCTAAACTGATTTAAAGTAAATGTTATTAATGAGTCCACTCTGCATGAATGAGTCTTGGCTGCCGCACTAGGCAGGCTTACTAAACTTTAAGTGTATGTTCAGACTAGGGCCACACCAGATGCCTTTCTTAAAATAATACTAGTGATTTCATCACTTGTCCATCCATACTACTTACATGCTTTACAAACAGGTAAATCCAAATTCATTGTGAAATAAAATCAGAAGCTGATCAGAAGGCTTGCTATTAATTTAAAAACAACAAATTCTTAATCGGTGTCATTCACTTGTTCCTGATTTCCCTGAAAATCAAGCTACCTGTCTCAAAATAAAAAAATATTTTCTAAACATCCATACAATAATCCAACTTTTTAATAGCACAAATTGTTGACTTTAATCCATTGAAGCTCTACATTGTTTAGGGCTGAAAATCTACCATCTACCATTTTATTGCCCAGTTTTTGGTTGTTAAAGTAAACATGCAAGGGCCTTTTAAAAATTCCCCCAATTTCTGTGGGTCACATCATATAGAGCATCACTCTAAGTTGGTTCCTAAGCATCCAATACAAATTCTATTATTTAGCAGATTATATATACTGAACTGGTCAAGTGAAATACACTTCTGTTATTTCTTAGTGGCTTTCAATCCCAGTAACTACAGTACATTTCTTCTAAATCACTTAGCCAAAACAGGTGTGGGAAATATGTGATTATCATATTTTTGGAGTATAAGATGCACCTTGCCCTCCCCCAAAAGAGGGTGGAATTGTCGGTGCATCTTATACACCAAATACAACCATTTTTTGGCCTCCCAAAGCCCCACCCCTACATCTATTTTTTGCAAAAGATTTGCCTGTTTTCCGCAAAAATGGGTGGGCAGAGGGTCTGGGAGGCCTGCCGAGAGCTCCTGGGTACTGGGGGAAGGAATTTTTTATGAAAAAATGGGTGAAAAATTGATATTTTTTTCCAGAAACACGGAGTTGCATTTCCCCAGCGCCCAGGAGCTCTCTGCAGGCCTCCCAGACCCTCTGCCCACCCCAGGTTTTTTGGGGGGAGGGGGGAACAGCTGAAAAACTAGCCCATTTTTTCAAACATGGGAAGGTGAGAGAGGACAAAAAAAAATTTCTTACTTACCTCTTTGAAATCTTGGTGTGTCTTATACACCAGTGCATCTTATAGTAAATGGCTGTTCTGACTTTATATCGTAAATGGCTGTTGTGATTTTAATGGTAGGATAGCTTTCAAAAGCTGAAGTTGGATTACCTCTTGGTCTTTGACCTATACTCATTCCTCTATGGTTTTTAACCTTAATAATAATAATACAAGAATAATAAATTCTTGTATTATTAATGATACAGGATATAATAATAAATAATAAATTCTCCATCATAAAACAAGAAAAGGTACCAGGGATACTGCATTGGTTGCCGATCAGTTTCCGGTCACAATTCAAAGTGTTGGTTATGACCTATAAAGCCTTCATGGCACCGGACCAGATTATCTCCGGGACTGCCTTCTGCAGCACAAATCCCAGCGACCAGTTAGGTCCCACAGAGTGAGCCTTCTCCGGGTCCCGTCAACTAAACAATGCCGTTTGGCGGGACCCAGGGGAAGAGCCTTCTCTGTGGCAGCCCCGGCCCTCTGGAACCAACGCCCCCCAGATATTAGGATCGCCCCCCACCCTTCTTGCCTTTCGTAAGCTCCTTAAAACCCACCTCTGTCGTCAGGCATGGGGGAACTGGGATATCCTTTCCCCCTAGGCTTCTACAATTTATGTATGGTATGCTTGTATGTATGATTGTAGCAGTCTTAGTATTGGATTGTCACATGTTGTTTTTACCACTGCTGTTAGCCGCCCCGAGTCTACAGAAAGTATCCAATAAATATATAAGTAAGTAAGTAAGTAAGTAAGTAAGTAAGTAAGTAAGTAAGTAAGTAAGTAAATACATTGATTTTAACTTCAATCTTTCTACATGCCTCTAAAGATGTAGTGGAACTCTGCCTCTAGAGTTAGTGAATAAAATATAGCAGTTGTGATATACTGGATAGGAGCTAACAAATAGAGCTGTAATGCAGTCAAGAAGTTGCCTTTTTTTTCCTACCATATTTATTAGTTTACGCCCTGCCTGAACATTCAGATTATTGTCTACAAGTACTTCTAGTCCTAGATAGCAGAAAGAAGTTATTTAGTATACTGTGGTGGTTATTGTACACTTTCCTAACATAGATATGCATGCTTATTTTTGGGTCATGTATATTAAATTATTTCAAATGTTCTCTATGCAGAGATTCTCTTGAAAAGTATATGTATCTCTGGTACATTCTCTTCTCATGTCTTTCAAAACCCTATTCAAGGTTATATGCATATTATTTACAGGTGAAAGGGTAGCTAAAGAAACTACTATATGTAAAAGAACATTTACTTTCATACATTAGTGACTACCCACTGAATTATTTAGATGATGTCTTTTATCACATCAGTTACCTGAGCTAAGATTGCTTAAATAGAACAGGGCTATCACCTAGATTTTAAGGCTTCCTATATTTAAAGATATATTTGGCATCCTACTTTTCTTTTTCCTGACAGATGATTAAAATCATTTTTACTGAATATTTTATAATGTTTTTGGCTTCTATCCCCTCCTTTGGTTTCTGCTTAATTAACTGCTCCCATTTTAATTTTGATATAATTAACGTATTACAGATGTGACATAAGAGGGATTTTTTTTTTGGTTGAATTATTTTTTTCATAGGTTCAAGTTTAACAGCTCCAGGGATGTTTCACATTCAATCACTGCCTGGATCAATGATAAAGTGAATGGATAGCAACACTGTGGGATGAAACAACAGGGCAAACTTACCCTTTATGGCGTGATTGTTAACTTACTTGGCTTGCTTTCAACGTTCAACTGAAGCTACATAAAATATTGTTTACCAACGCTTAGTCAATATTTTTCTAAATACCATTTTGCTTTGCTTTCAAGCTACTTTACCCTACTCGGGCATGAAACTTTGATCTCTATATCAAAATAGTTTGAACTTAAGGTCCTGCTGACATTATAAGTTTACTCCTGTTTCCTTGCCCCACACTAAATAGAATAAACTATTAAAACCAACACACCGATTTAAAAGTCAGGAATAAACTCAGAACTTTATAAGCATTGCTTACTTATACCAATATACCAATAGGAAGATCAAAAATCTTCCTCTGAATAATTTCTTACATCTCAATGCATCCAAAAAACCCCCCAAAACAAAACAAAACCACGGAGCACCTACATTTTCATATAACTACACACATAGCGCTTAAATGACAAGTCTTCTGTTCTTAGTAGACAACCAGCAAAGCCAGGTTTTAAAAAAGTAAATGAATCTGAAACCTGCCATGGAAATGGCTATCCCTCCAAAGGCCCCAAATGTTAGTTCCTCAGCAGTGAGAATATTATTCTTAAAGACCTAATAAAACTCAGCTGTACATATAGGGCTGTGAGAATAAGAAACGGGAGACACTCTTTGGGGAATCATTGTATAATATATAACACTAGCCTTAACCAGCTGCTGCCATATCATCCTTACTCCAGAAAAAGGATCCAGGTGCTTTTCTGACCATGTACTGAACACTATTAATATCAATTTCAATTCTGTTTTCTCTGCTTTTACTTTTTCTTAATGATGTCTCTGGAACTAGTTTTAAAAGAGGCACAGGAAACAAACAGCACTTGTGACATGGAAACCAGACTTAGCTATGCATTGTTGTCTTCCAAAGGAGACATTTTAGGCTGGCTGCATATATGACAAAAGATGCTGCAACCAAGATCAGAAAGCAATCAACTTACACAGTACTCTTCATGAGAAGAGATCACCAAACATGTAAAGTAACAAGAAAAAGTTAACTTCTAGCATCAGCATTTGGCTGGAAGCATAGCAAATCCTGAAGATTTATCACACATTTAAAACAGCAATCATGTTGGACCCCTCTAATTGTGTTCCATAACTAAATCAATATCCATACTGTACAATTATAATTGTCAGTATATTTTCTTTATTCAATCACTGTTCCAAGTTTTAAAGTCATAGTTCATCAATAACTGTCATACAATATCCATTTATTTCTAAAATAATCGTCACTAAGATACTGCCTTTAATAAGTTATACTCTATACTATTTATGTCATACCATTAGAAACAAATCAATTTTTTTCATTAAAAAAATATGAATATGAAACTAGCCATTTGAAATGGTCCCGTGTTGATATCTTTTTCTAAAGCACTGCTGGTTCAGCTAAGGAGAGCTCCCTCGTTCTTTTTAACTCGAGATTTTGAAATGTGGTTTTCTTTCAACATTGTTTTCTTTTGTGACAATACCGTATCGTCATCTTTATCTCCCACAATTCTCATAAAGCAGTATAGTATTCTAGAGAGGAATTATTGAGTCTGTCATCTACACCTATAACTGTCTGGTTCTGTTCTGCAACCCAACAAGACAGACACAGACTTCAGAGGATAATCAGAACTGAAGGAAAAACAATTACAGTGAACCCTCGATCATCGCGAGGGTTCCGTTCCAGGACCCCACGCGATGATCGATTTTTAGCGAAGTAGCGGTGCGGAAGTAAAAACACCATCTGCGCGTGCGCAGATAGTGTTTTTGCTTCCACTGCCGCCCGCCCTTCGCCCGCCCACCCCGTTGCTCGCGCCTGGGGTGCGCGCGCGTTTGGGGACTCCCTAGATCCGCTCCCCAGCTAGGGAGCGGATCTAGGGAGTCCCCAAACGCGCGCGCTTTCCCCAGCTGGGGAGCGGAGCTGGGATGTCCCCAAGCGCGTGCCGCCCGCCCGCCCACGCCGTTGCTCGCGCCGCCGCTGGGGTCTTACGGGGGCAAGAGGGGGAAGACCCAGGGAAGCCTCTGCCCGGCGGGGAAACTCCACCATCTATGCATGCGTGGAAGGGCACGCATGCGCAGATGGTGGAGTTTACTTCCTGGTTGAAAACTCGCGAAATAGCCCTTTCGCGATACTTGAACACGCGAAACTCGAGGGTTCACTGTATTGCCAAACTATCTTTCACTGAGGACCTGCATACTTGCATAAGTCAAAAAGAGGGCTTTGAAAATATTTACTGACCCTTGCATCCTGGATATAAATTGTTTCAACTCCGACCCTCAAAACGAAGCTATAGAGCACTGCACACCAAGGCAACTAGACAAAAGAATAGCTTTTTTCCCAAACACCATCACTCTGCTAGACAAATAATTCCCTCACCACTGTCAAACTAGTCACTAAGGCTGCATTACTATTACTATTAGTCTTTTCATCGTTCCTATCGCCCATCTCCTCTCAGTTATGACTGTATGGCTGTAACGTTGTTGATTGCATCCTTACAATTTATGTTAATACTGATTGTTTCCTGATTGCTTATTTGTACCCTATGACAATCATTAAGTGTTTGTGATTCTTGACAAATGTATCTTTTTTATGTACCCAGAGATCATATGCACCAAAGACAAATTGTGTGTCCAATCACACTTGGCCAATAAAGAATTCTATTCTATTCTATTCTATTCTATTCCATTCCATTCTATTGTCCAGTCTAGTCTAGATTTACACATTCTATTCTATTGTCCAGTCTAGTCTAGATTTACACAAATTAATACAATTGCATACATGGGGATATTTCAGATCTCCCTGAATGCCCTGTAAATTAAAATGCTGAATTGGTAATTCACAGGCTTTAGCTGCCCTCTGCCTGAGAGATCTCAACATAAGAGATATGCACTGCCATCAAAGGGTTAAGATGATTGCCTCTCGCCACAGAGACTAAGAGACAGCTGATCTAACGCTCTAAGCCCCATGCCCTCTTCCCCTTCCACCCCATCTGCTAGGCGCTGAGCCAGGCATGTGCTGGTAGCCAGTTGCAGCAACCTTCTCCTCCCCCCTAACTAATCGGCTTCTCCCCATCCACTAAGAAGGATAAAGACAGAAGACAATAGCCTCTTTCTTCCCAAGCCGCTGCTGCTCAAGGCTATTAATCTCTGTGCAGGGGAGGAGAATGCTGGATTTGGGCCAATTTATAACAAAGTCAGGGGTTTTTTTTAAACCCCAAATGATCCTTGTGTGAGCTTATTCATGGGCTTCGAACATGACCCCAGCACTAAAGGGTGATGCTGCGTCAGCAGAGCTGCACGCATATGAAGTATGTGTGTGTCAATAACACAATCTTGGCTCTCATCATGAAAACCCATCTCTTCTGCAGACAGGTCTCTAAGAAAATATGGTAGCAAAAAATAAGAGAGAGAGTGGAGGAAATGATAAACAATTTAAACTATAAGAAGCTACCAATTTTAAATAAGCACCTGTCCTGCCATTACACCCCTTTAAGACTGTAAAAAACCTCATTTGGCAATTAATAATAAATGCCAGATTTATAATTTCATCTCAGGGACAAAATGCACCTTATATATAGCAGGCATTCTGCATTTGTTGCAACTTAGGCACTCCACCCGTGTAACCATTCTGGATTGCATCCAGTACGCACAAAAGTGGAGGTGGGATTTTTCTGATAAACAATCTTCTTTTGATCTAAGTCTTGCAATGCCATCTATATCATTTCAAGAGCCTCTCCCTTATGAGAAAAGCTGCAGGCAGACTGGAATATACTACTCTAAATGCCATTCCAATGGAAAGTCGCTTGACAGTGAGAGGACAGTGACATTTCAATTTAATAAATAAATTCATGGTCAGCCAGTGATGAATCTGTGGTTAGCAAACCCTCTACTGCAGTGGAAATGGTATCATGAAAGATATATACAAATGGTCAAAGCAAACTTATTTCCTGCAATTATTCATGGGGTCTTATGTGCTACGTATAGTCCTTCCCATAGTAGAAGGACAGAGGTATGGACCCAAGAGAAGTAGTAGAATAAGATAGTAACTTCAGTCATGTAATCCTAAATTTTGTGAAGAGGATAATGATGGCATCCACTCTGAAGTAAGATCAGAGGAATGTTTTCCAGGCAGTCTGGCCCATCACATTTATGGTAACTTGATGTTCACAGATGAAATGGAGATGTAGCTCATCACAAGCCCTGAAGTAGGATTCACCAATTGCGTCAGAAAATGTTTGCAAGTGAAAGAGAGTACTATCTTGCTCATGGTTCAGGCAGGAGGAAAAAAAATGATTTGTGAATCTTAATCCCAAATAAACGTTTGTCTCATTTAAATCAGGATGCAACATTAATTTTGATCATTTTAAGCAAATAAATTAGTTATACTATATACAGTGTTGATTCACCAGAAATCTGCGGCATTTAAACATCTGACAAACATTAAAGCCACTGATGTAACCTAAAACACAGTAGTGAATTCACTTTCATGCAATGTATTTATCATCTTCACAGTAACTATATATCAAAATTACATCCCTACTCTGCTTTGCAAAATTACCTCAGACAATAAATGGAGGCCATTTTAAAACATCTTTCCTTTTGGTTAAATGCTTATTTCAAAGTGCAAAGGAATTCAAAGAAGGGGCTCAGGGTTCCATAACAACAGCAATAATTTTAAAAAAATATTTTTAAAAAGCTAGTAAGAACTGCTTAAGAGAGATTAAAATATCTTAACAGAGAGTGAATTTTTATTCTAATTGCCCTCTTTTAAAAGCAGTAATAATGGAACAGAAATGAAGAGTCTGAAGTAAGACTAATGGATCACAGGGGACTCACACCGCACTATAAAAAGCCCTACTGTATCTCTCTCCAGTGTCCTCAGTGGGCTATAAAATATGCACAATAACTGGCTCGGGAATTCTGGGAATTGAAGTCCCCCGGTCATAAAGGGCCATAGCTGGCCACCCTTGCCCATCCCTGCCCTACTGTCTTCAGATATTGAGAAAATACTTCCTTTACATCACAAGTAAAGCTCAGTAGGGTGATTTCGGTATTGTTACTGTTCTGATGATAA
The DNA here is from genome assembly GCF_031021105.1 of Erythrolamprus reginae. Lineage (NCBI taxonomy): Eukaryota > Metazoa > Chordata > Lepidosauria > Squamata > Dipsadidae > Erythrolamprus > Erythrolamprus reginae. Next base: position 76,047,889 of record NC_091951.1, read on the forward strand.
TCCAACTTAACATGAGTTCTCCTGGTAACTTCATTCAACAGGGGAAGAAAGACTGACTCCTGAGATACCTTACATATGGGGGCTACAAAGCCAACCTCTCCTGCCCATTCACCACCAAACAGAACCCCCTGTTCAAGTAGGAAAATAAACAGTGAAGAAAACAATATCTTCTATTTGCAGGCAATCAAACTGGTAATGGGACAAAAGTGATATATTAGGTCCCAATAAAAATAATCCCCAGTGCTGTTTCTTACCTGAATTCTGATATTCTGATATGAGTAGAAACAGTAGAAAATATGATAATCTGTTTCTTTCAGAGCAGTCTGCAGCTGGATTCTTATCATTGTCTCAACAACTTTCCCCACCTTCTGCCCCAAAAGATGTTTTGAGACTGGACAGTACATGTAAGGCACAGGTGAATCAGGTGTGAAATGTTTCTGGTTCGCTCGTGCCTAGAACCAGCTGCGGAGGGAGCTCAAGGCTCTGCCCACCCATATTTGTGTTCTTTTACCCTCTGTGCATGCACAGAACACTTTGCCAAATGGCATCGTCCAGGCAGAGCCCCACACTCCCTTCGTGACCGGCCACAGGCACAAGTGAACCGGGAGCATTTCACCCTTGAGGTGAATCAATGGAAGGTTTCATTGTTTCATCACCCCCATTTCACTGAGAGGTGTTGATTATCACATTTATCCAACCTACTATGCCTGACTGATTCTCAGAAAAGCCAGGAAAGGAATGAGTCTAGAACACAGGTAGCAGAAGTCAAGCTTTCGTCACTAGTATGCCAGAGATTGCTTCTGCTGTAATTTTTTAAATCTCTTTGAGTTTCTTTGTAAAACAAGGTGCCAAGTGGGATCAGCATTCAAAGAAAAATACTGATTCAGAGTATCAATGCTTACCAAATCACTCTGAATATCTCCTAGTGCAGTGATGGTGAACCTATGGCACGGGTGCCACAAGTGGCACACGGAGCCAAATCTGCTGGCAAGCAAGCTGTTGCCCTAGATCAGCTAGTTCATGTTTGCATCAGCCAGCTGATTTTTAGCTCACATAGAGGCTCTGGGAGGTTGTTTTTGGCTTCCAGAGAGCCTCCTGGGGGATGGGGGAGGGCATTTTTACACTCCCCCGGCTACAGGGAAACCTTTAGAGCCTGGGGAAGGTGAAACATGAGCCTACTGGGCCATTCAGAAGTTGGGAAACTGGCCGTTTCTGGCCTCCAAAGGGCATGCAGGTGGCAGAGGAAGCTGTTTTCGCCCTCCCCAAGCATTAAATTATGGGTATATGCACTCACACATGCACAGTAGTGCACACCCACACTCTTTTGGTACCCGAGGGAAAAAAGGTTTGCCATCACTGTCCTAGTGCCTCCTGGAATCCAACTGGATCCAAGAGGTTCCTGGGGTGGGTCATCTGAATCAATTCAAAATGCTGGATATTACCTTTAAAGGCTTAAAGAGCATAAGACCAAATTATTTGCAACCCCAAAGTGTGTGCATTTCTAGATCCTATCTTTTTTAAATGCTGCTATCTACAGAACCTAGGAAGCATGCTTTCTCCATTGCACTCGCACTTGGTTTTGGTGATTATTAGTTATATATTTTAATGACTCCCGAGATTCAATATTTCCATTTTGGAAAGCCATAAAGAAATCCGACTTAGATTGCAAGTTGTCCATAGGATTTGGGCAATTCACAAGCCCCACCACACCCACCTCCCAAAGAAACCCTCCAGAACATATCCTATCTATCCAAGGATTGAAATTGTTTCAAGTAGCTTCCATATAGGATTAAAACTTGTAAAGTAGTGAAATGCCTTGAAATGTTGGTAACTGCCTTGAAGCTACTATTTCACAACAACATTTAGATCTTCAAGAATCTTTGAAACAAAAACAATTTTACTAATTAGAAAACTAACTGAAGCATTTTTTCATATAATGCAAATAAATAGGAATAAGAATAAATTGTCAGCAAGTTTCATCCACTTTATACATTAATCCTATAATTGTGACATTATTTCTGTAAGATAATTCAATACTACTTTTATATGGGTTGAGGGTAGTGGTTACTGCTCTAACCCCTCTCAATGAACATGCAGTGTTTTCACTGAGAGGGGTTAGAGCAGTAACCACTATTCTCAACCCATATAAAAGTAAAAGCTTTCCATTCTACCCATTTACAAATACAGTAGTCTCCTCATTTCACAGTAGCAAGTGCATGTTATTTGTCCATATTTGCCCTCATTGCTTCCTTGGCAGCGGCTCCTGCAATTCTTGAGCGATTGATTTCAACGACTTGTCCTTCAAATTTCTTTTGGCTTTATGCCCAGTCTGTATTGCCTAGGTACTCAGGAACAAATATCTCTATTATTGTTGCCATCATTTTCCAATCAACGTAGCTCTCAATTGAAGGATGGGGAACCATAGAACTGATGAGGAAATCAATGTATTGTTTGCCGTTACCTTTTTTCACAGAAACAGGATACCACAAGAAACCCAAAGGTTCAACTATGTTCAGTCTTTTGTTCCACTATGATCACAAGAACTGACTGGTTGAAATAATTTGGACACATTGAGCTATAGAATTTAGCTTTCTTAATGACTGGAATTATGTCATTTCCCCAGCATATTAGCTACTCAGGAACAGGAAAGAGAAGCTGGCTTTGTTAACCCCAAAGAAACACCAATAGCTTTCTGAGATGAGAAAGCATTTTAAACATGATAAAATTATGTCCTAGTGAAATTTAAATGTTGCTCCCTCTGGTTCTTCCACAAAAATGGAAGATTTAAAAAAATCTGATTAAAAAAATCCCGTAGATAGACAACATGGTAACATCACAACCAATAAAACCTGGGCAAAATATGTCCTAGACATGATAACACAAGCATTTCAATTGTTTCAGGTTCCATATTGCTAAAATTTAGGATTCCTAACAAGATGTTCAAGAGAATACACTGTCTTTAATTATTTGCTACCAATGCCATGCATGTGCACACAAATCTATGAAAAGCAGATATTCCCCATTCCTCCAGACATAGATTTAACTCATTTTAATTTTATTTTCTTACCCAACAAGTAAGCTGGTTAAGATGCTAAAGAAAGTCTTCTGAAGAATTTCTTTCATAAGCACATTATTGGTCTATTGTAAACATAACGTTATGCCAAGAATGTTTAAACTATGGTATTTTTATAAACCCTTGTTCATCCATAACGCTAAGTTTTAAAAAGCTGTATTATAGCACAGCACTGTGTGTAGCTTTAGGCAATTTACCCCCAATTCCTGATTTGTAACATAAATGAGCTTTAAATGCTTTCAAGGCATATGGGATTATTTTAGTAATATAGTCTCTACAGTGGAAATATTTCTGTCATACTCTTATCAGGGATTCTGAGTTCATAGTCACAGAAGTCGCCTCAGTGGCAAAATATTCTATTCTATAGCCTTGAGAATACCTAACTTTTCCAATGTGACATCATAGGCATCTGGGAAAGAAGATGAGACTTCCTACATGTTCTTATTTATTGAAAATATTCCTTAAAAGTGTCAATGTTTCATCTCTTCTTACTATAAATTAGCAGGTTGACAAAACAAGCCAATAAATAAATATTTAACTGAAATCAGATTGAGAATTCAGAGATAAATATGAAGTTTTCCAGCTTACTTTTCAGTCCATGCCTGATATAGATGATAGTGACAACAATGGCTACCTTGTGAGTTCTGTTTTTGGCTAGCTCAGGAGCAATAGGAATATTACCAATTATTTTGCACACTTTCCCTGAAGAAATGTCATAGTGGAAACCTTAATTTAGGTCCATTCTACATATAATGGGCTTTCCATACAATCCATTAGAAGCATTCTATATTGTTACATGGGGCTCTGTGGGTGTTCTTATCTTCTTCTGCATGAATTGACAGGGGTCCCTACCCCCCCCCCCAGGCTGTGACCCACTACTGGGCCAAAGCCTATTTAGAACCAGCTGCAGAAGTGGTGGGCAAGTATATGCAAAGCTCTGCTTGAGTGAGCAGCAAGTGAGAGCACATGTGCCAACCTCCATTTGCACAAGTGGCCAACACTCATGCCCAACACATGTCCAACACTTGTGCAAGTGGAGCTGCATGCATATTTGCTCACCCACTGCTCACAGTGAACCATCCCCACTTCTCCCTACTCCCAGATCCAGTCCTCAAAGCTGGAAAAGTTGGGCTCTCTAGATCAGGAGTGAAATCCAGGAGGTTCAGACAGGTTCTGGGGAACCAGTAGTAGAAATTTTGAGTAGTTCAAAGAGCAGGCAAATACCACCTTTGGCTGGCCCCAGAGTGGGGAGGGAATGGGGATTTTGTGGTATCCTTCCCCTGGAGTAAGGTGGGAATGGATATTTTGCAGTATCCATCCCCTGTGACGCCCACCAAGCTACGCCCACCAAGCCACAACACATCCACCAAGCCATACCCACATATCCAGCAGTTTAAAAAAATGGATTTCACCACCGCTTTAGATGCAGCTGAGGAGAGCTAAAAATGGCAACTATCTGATACAAAGAACCCTTTTAATTATTTATTTATATTTTCTATATTTTCTTTCCTAAAAAGCAGGGGAATGAGGAAAAAGCCAATCAATCATTGTCTAATGGACCAGCCAAAAAGCAATGGGGGAATGGAAGCAAGACTTCATATCACCTCTGCTTTAGAAAGAGAGGAGAATCCTAGGAGACAGATAGTGTAACTTCCCATCAATAGAAAGCTGGTTTACTCTGGGGTGTGGGGGACGGAGACAACACAGCAAATACAGTTCACTGCATTTCCTCTGGAGCAGCATGAACCAAGTAACTTCTGAAGTTAAATTACTCACAATATGAAGGTCACAGGAGCCCTATGTGTCATGGACAGACATCTACTGGGGGACTTCCTTGTGCAATTAATTGGCAACTGTGAAAACAGACTGCTGGACTAAACAGGTCAGGGATCTGATGCAATAGGGCACTGTTTCTGTTCCCATGAAGATCCCTTATGTCAGTCATTACACCAGTGTGAATAAATAAGCACATACCCATAGATATGTCTTCCCATAATCCCTTTCTATATATTACAGTTCCATCTATATCTCAGGATTCCAAGTTCAGGAACACTGCAAGAGTATGTATTCATTTATACATACAAATATACATACCTATAGTTACGATTATTTAGAACAATATCAAAAGTTAAGAAATACATACATTAAATGGAAATAATGTATTTATCACTACTTTGTACTGCTTTTCTGTAACGGAATCCTCATAGTTTGTTTGTTAAAAACACATGAGGATTAAAGTAGAATTGTCTGAACTTGTGTAATTAAAAACAAATGCAATATGTTTTCCAGCACACTGAAATTGCTTATTATTAATAGTAAAAGGCAGTAAAAGTATACATAAAATATGTACTGAAAAACATTAGCCAGAAAGTAAAAACAGTGAGTTGATCAACATAGAGAACCACTCTAAATTTAAAACAATGAGCACATGAGGAATTCATTCATTCATTGATTCATTGATTCATTGATTCATTCATTCATTCATTCAATTTTTTTTATGCTGCCCTTCTCCTTAGACTCAGGGTGGCTTACAATTATAATTCATAAGCCTGCATTCATAAATTTATAAAAAAAACTGCTTGCTTTATTAAAAACTAGAAATAAACCAAACCAGTCTTAAAAGAAAAGAAAAGTAATCACAATTTATCTGGCCAATTCCTGTTTTATTTCCCTTATAATGTATTCTGATTTTGCACCTCTGTGGATTGTTAGAGGTTTAAGCATTAGGAGTACCATCTCAATTTAACTTGGGTAACCCCATACAAAGAATGAATCAATGAACAGATAGTAAATCACACTTACAAGCATTATGTCTAAAATTAACTGTGATTTACTGCCCCCAAACAAATTGACTCAATCTATAATATCAAATTTTATTCACGTCTTAATTTCTGTCTTTACATTTCCAGCATGTTCTAATTAGGCTGCGATAAAACAAGTATGCAACTTAATTTTATGAAATTTATTCAGAAATAGTCTCGTTAAATTGGATGGACTTATTCTTGAGTAAATGTAGAGAGACAACTGTGAACTTTTTATCAGAAAAAGAGTGAAAGAGTGAAAACTAATTTCAAAAGCTTTTTCATGCTCAACTTCAGTTATTAAAATTTAGCAAGATACTCAAGAGTTTTTCAACCTTCCAGAGGAAAGAAATTTCACAGTTATTAACTATCTGATAAGGGAACTAGTCCCATCGTTAATTTTACCTTTGATTAAATCTTTGTTGCAAACCTCTGGAAGTAATGCAGGTTATCCACAGCATATACTATTTCTAGATTTTAGAAGGTCAGTTAAAGCAGAAAATCCTGTGGGGAAGTGTTTATGCTGAGAAAACCTCTAGTGTTAATTACTGAACAGAAGGTTGTAGCAAGTAGAACAGAATGAAATTAAAGCCCCTTTCAATTTATCACCCTCTTCATAAACACCACTCAAGCAACATAGCCAGGGAAAAAATATTAAAGCATTTTAATAATCATCATATTGGCCTGATGGGCTCTTAACCGTCGCTAACTTATTAACCCTTAATTAATCATCAAATCACTTTAAATGTTTGAAAATTGTACACAAGCAGGATTTTAATGCCAAGTAAAAGTTGGATAATATAAATTGATCTTTGCAGCTTTAGCAGTAAAACAGTTTTAGACTGCAGATGAAGAATGACTATAGCCCTTGGAATGCTCCTATCTTTATGTGGCCAAAGTGCTGTTTCACAATTGCACTGTAAATCTACAGCACTGGACAGCCAGAACACATCTACAATGGAAGAGATTATAATTATTCTTCAAAAAAACTCCAGAGTTTTGCACCGAATCCTGCTTAGTTGTCACAATTAGCCACTATGTTTTCAAACAAAACATTACACTGCGACTTAGCATATTTTTCCTGACTTTCTCGTCTACCTGTTAGAAATCCCATTCCAGCTTCTGCAAATATTTTTAAAGTAATGGAACATGTCACATGAATATATAATCCATTATTTCTACTACTGTATAAATTGGTAAACAATTTGCCACATACTACATCACAGCACAAATGTAGATTACATCCCCAGCCTTTCTCAATGAGAAAGGAAACTTACTATGTTGGCAAGATTGAACCAACCACAATTAGTTGGGGGGAGAAACTCTCTTGGTATTTGTTCCTAGGCTTAATAATTCTCTGCCAGGCAAGATCAGATTCACCTTGCCTCTGCTTTTTATCTACGAGCATGCAAAATATTCATTTAAGCAATCTTCGGGAATAGAAGATTTGTTAGGGAGATTATATTTGCTGTATTAGTAGTTCAATTGATATTCTGACTGCATTCGAAACTACATCTTAAACTGGCTTTTTAAAAACAAAATTATTGTTACCCATGTGGAACTCTACTTATTAGAGGGAAAGGCTGAGTAGAACACATAAATGAATAAATGCAATTTCAGCTTACAGCTGAAGAAAAATGTGCAGAATTGTAAATCAGTATTTCAGTATTATTTCAATACCAATAAATGAATTAATGTCCAATGTTTATTTATTTCATTTATTTATTACTTAGAGTTCTATGCTGCCCTTCTCCACAGACTATAAAAATGATACATTTTTTAAAAGATACAGGTAATCCTTGATTTACAACCACAATCAAGCCTGGAATTTCTGTCACTAAGTGATGCAGTCATACATTGAGTTACCTCATGACTGCATTGCTTAGCAACTGTTATCCAAGGCCACCTCATCACCATAATTAACTGAGAATTCTGGGTAAATAACTGATCCCAATGCACGATGTCCTGAGCTGATTCCTTCAGCCTGGAACTTTAATAAGATAATTATAAGGGATTGCCTCTATATCCTGCTGCTGAGCCAGGCTGAGGATGAGCTTTTATTATTATTATCATTATTATCATTATTATTATTATTATTATTATTATTATTATTATTATTATTATTTATTAGATTTGTATGCTGCCCCTCTCCACAGACTCAGGGCGGCTCATAGCGCTATAGATAACAGACAAACATAGCCAGTGAAGGGCTACCAAATTTTTTACTACCACACTGTGGGCGTGGCTTATGCAGGATGCCCTGCATTCTCTTTCAACATCATTCAGTGCAAATTGGGCGCTCTGGGGCGGAACTCCATTTTTGCTACCCCACCGCATTCCACCCCATCCGGGCAGTAGCTCACCCCTGAACGTAGCCCAAGCTGTAAGGTACCAAAAAAGACTTTACTGCTGCTTTCTTTGGGGGGTGGGGTGAGAAGCCCCACCGCAGACATCTTTGCAAATGGCTCCTTAGCTGCAGCTCATGGGCTGTTTTTGCCTATATTTTATTTATTTATTTATTTATTTATTTATTTCACAGTGCAAACCCCAGCCCAGCAGCCTAGCCAGTCATGCCTTCTCAGCAGTGGAAGCAGAAAGATGATGAAGGCAATGAAGCACAGGGCAGTTATGGCCAAAAAGGTATAGAGGAGGGGGGGGGGTAGAGATAGGCATGTGGTGGAAGTTAAAAGCACCCCAAGTACCCAGATTTTGATCATTTTGCAATGGCATGGATCATAAGACTCTTTGTTCAGCACATAGAAACATAGAAGTCTGACGGCAGAAAAAGACCTCATGGTCCATCTAGTCTGCCCTTATACTATTTTCTGTATTTTATCTTAGGATGGATATATGTTTATCCCAGGCATGTTTAAATTCAGTTACTGTGGATTTATCTACCACGTCTGCTGGAAGTTTGTTCCAAGGATCTACTACTCTTTCAGTAAAATAATATTTTCTCATGTTGCTTTTGATCTTTCCCCCAACTAACTTCAGATTGTGTCCCCTTGTTCTTGTGTTCACTTTCCTATTAAAAACACTTCCCTCCTGGACCTTATTTAACCCTTTAATATATTTAAATGTTTCGATCATGTCCCCCCTTTTCCTTCTGTCCTCCAGACTATACAGATTGAGTTCATTAAGTCTTTCCTGATACGTTTTATGCTTAAGACCTTCCACCATTCTTGTAGCCCGTCTTTGGACCCGTTCAATTTTGTCAATATCTTTTTGTAGGTGAGGTCTCCAGAACTGAACACAGTATTCCAAATGTGGTCTCACCAGCATTCTATATAGTGGGATCATAATCTCCCTCTTCCTGCTTGTTATACCTCTAGCTATGCAGCCAAGCATCCTACTTGCTTTCCCTACCGCCTGACTGCACTGTTCACCCATTTTGAGACTGTCAGAAATCACTATCATAGCACCATCATAATTTTTAATTTAAAAAAGGTCACAAGGACTATCTGTGAAATTTTGATTATATAATGGCTAAAAAAGGTTTTAACTTATCTACAAACTCATTATTTGTTTATTTATTTTGTTAAATTTATATGCCGCCCAACTCCCAAAGGACCCCAGGTGGCTTAACTGCAGAATAAAATATTAAAAACATCCAAAACATTAAAACAATTTAAAACCTATACATATCATTTCATGGCTGGATCTCACCGATTACAGCCATGAGATCAGCGGCCCCAGGCCTGCCAAAAAAGCCAGATATTAACAGCTTTTTGGGAGGCCAATAGGGTGGAGGCAATCCTCCAGAGGTAATTGGTTCCAGAAATCCAGAGCAGCCACAGAGAAGGCTCTCCCCCATGGGCCCGCCAATTGACACTGTTTAGTTGACAGGGCATGGAGGAGACCAAACCTGTGGGATCTCATTGGTCGCTGGGAGTTGTGTGACAGAAGGCAGTCATGAAGATAACCTGGCCCTAAGCCATGTAGTGCTTTAAAGGTAATGACCAACACCTTGAATTCCCCTCTCCCCTCCCTTCTCCTTTCTTTCCTTCTGCTCCGAGTCTTCGGAGAGGGACGGCATACAAATCTAATATATTATTATTATTATTATTATCATCATCATCATCATCATCATCATCATCATCATCATTATTATTATTATTGGTGCACCCACAACACTCATACAGGTACATTCTAGATCAGTTGTAGTCTCCAAGCACTCTTCAAGGGTAGCCCCATGTAGAGCATGTTGCAATAATCTAATTGTGAGTTGTCAAGGGCATGATTGACTGTGAGGAGTGCCCCTTGATCCAAGTAGGGTTGTAGTTGGTGAAAAAGATGCACTTATGCAAAGGTCCCTTTAGCTACAGCTGTCAAGTTTTAGCTGGAAGTGTAGGACACCCAAATTTTGAACCCGTTCTGAGGGGGATAACTTCTCGCTCCCCCCCCCCAAAAAAAGCCAAGGATGGACAGTTGACATAGTCTTTAGGAGGCAATATCCACAGCCACTCGGTCTTGTCTGGGTTGAGTCTGAGCCTGTTAACTCCCATCCAGACCCTCACACCCTCAAGGCACCAGCACATCATATCTACTCCTTCATTGAAATTGACACAAGGTGGAGATATATAATTGGGTATCATACGCATATTGCTGATACCTCACCACGAATCATCAAATGACCTCATAGTCTTCCCAGAAGGATACCATGGTCAATGGTATCGAAAACAGCTGAGAGGTCAAGTAGCACCAACATTAAGGAATGACGCTCATCTTGGGCTTGACAGAGATCATCCATCAGTGCGAACAAAGCAGTTTCCATGCTGTGGCCAGGCCTGAAGCCAGATTGAAAGGAGTCCAGATAATCTGTTTCAATTAATAATTGTAGGAGCTGAAATGCTACCACTTTCTCAACCACCTTCCCTACAAAGGGTAGGTTGGAGATTGGATGAAAGTTCTTTAATTCTGCTGGGTCCAGGGAAGGCTTCTTGAGAAGGGGTCACACAACCATTTCCTTTAATAGCTGAGGAAAGGAACTCTCACTCAAGGATGTGTTAACTAAAGCCTCATGTCATCCCCTGCTTACCGAAACCAACCAGGAGGGTCACAGACCCAACAGACAAGTGGAGGAATTCATCACTCCTATTGCCTTATCCACTTCCTCAGGAGTCACAAATTCAAACACCTCCCACACAATGGGACTAACCCTGTCATCTCAATCAAAATTGCCCAATGGGTCATTCTTTGTCAAGTGGACCAGGAGTCCACTTGACTGATTTTTGCAGCCTTATTTTAAAAAGAAACCATCACAAAAACAACATATATGATAGGAAAAACGTGCTCTTTCTAATGAAATAAAAATGAAGATGATTGAAGGTGAGAAAACTGAGAGCTCTGTTTCATTACCTTCAATCTTCTTTGTTAGAAAGTGCACTTTTTTGTATTACTCTCTGTTTTCTCACCTTCAATCATCTTCATTTTTATTTCATTAGAAAGAACATATTTTTTCTATCATATATGTTGTTTTTGTGATGGTTTCTTTTCAAATAAGGCTTCAATTTCACGTGGTCCACTTGACAAAGAATGACCCCAATCAAAGTCCAGGTCCATCCGAATCTGAGCGACTTTATCCAAGAGAAACTGCACAAATTCTTCAGCTCTACCCTGCAAGGTCTCCTCCTTTCCTTCTACACTGGGAGGGAACAAGTCACCCTAAAAAGGGAGGCTGGGTGCTAATCAGCAGATGCAATAAGTGTAGAAAAATTGAAGTATTTTGCCGCCCATGTCGCCACTAAATAAGTCCTTTTTTGAGGGGGGAGTATAAATTTTTTCTTTATTTTTCTTCCAACATACAATAAAACAAAATGAGCAATAAAAAACACAGAATCAATGCTTAAAATAATAATTAATGATATTTCTTTGATACGTTAAGTTAAACATTCGGAAAGAAAAAACTGCTAATAATACTTTCAATAAGTCCTAATAAAGTCTCTCAGAAGTGTTTGGTCAGATTCGGAGTTACTGGTCCTCCAGCGTCACTCTAGACATCTTTTCTGGTGCTTCATCTCCCAGAGTTCCTTGGTAAACCAGGGAGCTCTCCTGGATCCACCACCACGGAGAGGTCGCAAAGGTGCAATCCGGTCCAGTACCCCAGATGCCACCCTATTCCAGGCAGCCAATAGGGACTGGATTCTGGACAAAAGAGTCAGGCATCTCCCCAAGCTCCTTCTGGAAACCTTCAGGGTCCATTAGGCATCTGGGGCGGAACCACTTAATCGGTTCTGCCTCCTTGCAGTGAGGGAGTGATGCCTTAAAGTCTAACCTCAGCAGGAAATGAGCTGACCATGACAGGAGAGAAATAGAGCTGGGGTGGCGCAGCAGGTAGAGTGCAGTACTGCAGGCCACTAAAGCTGACTGTAGATCTGCAGGTCAGTGGTTTAAATCTCATCACCGGCTCAAGGTTGACTCAGCCTTCCATCCTTCTGAGGTGGGTAAAACGAGGACCCGGATTGTGGGGACAATCTGCTGGCTCTGTTAAAAAGTGCTATTGCTAACATGTTGTAAGCCGCTCTGAGTCTAAGGTGAAGGGCGGCATAAAAATCGAATGAATGAATGAGTGAGTGAGTGAGTGAGTGAGTGAGTGAGTGAGTGAGTGAATGAATGAATGAATGAATGAATGAATGAAATAACTATACCCCTTAATTCAAGATCATATCTCCACTGCCTCCAAAGGAACACCAGGTCAAGTGTGTGTCTCTTCTCCCATGAGTCGGACCCTGAACTACTTAGGTCAGGTCCATGGTTGTCATGGAAGCCATGAACTCCTGAGTCGCATCTGAGGATTCACCAAGTGATGGCAGGTTAAAGTCCCCCAGGACCATAAGCCTGGGGAACTCAAACATAGCAGATGGTTAATGCAGAGAAATGCAAGGAAATGAAGGGCAGGCATGAAGGCATATTTAGAAATTAAGAATATCCAAAGGTCAATAAACATACTTATAATAAAATATATTATTTTCTTATGCTATTTATACTTTCTTATACTATTTGTAACTGACTAGTTGAACATAATGGCTGGAATGCTTAAACAGAAAAATTAATGATTAGTGCTTTCCTCTCATTCTTTCTCTCACTACTAAGCAATTATACTTTACTCCTTCCATACATACTTCAAATTGAAAGACAAAGTTTTCAGGGTGCCAGCATGTTCCTTACATAGATGAATCTCAAGTGCATTGGGTTTTTTTAGAAAATAAGTCATAAATCAACCCACTGCTAGCAAACTACAACCAAGGAACATATAATTCTGTTTCCTTCCACACAATCCATTTCTCAATTTCCTTCTTTTATCCAGAAAAATATTAAAACAGGCTATTTTCCACCCACAATAATTCCCTGTTCTCTCTTCCCCTGACAATTTGTACCAAGATTTCAGCAAGGAAGCCCAGCAGTCTGTTTTCAAAATCTTGGCCAATTCCTGAATATAAAAGAAAAATTTATCTATTTATCTATCTATCTATCTATCTATCTATCTATCTATCTATCTATCTATCTATTCATTTATTATTTGTATTTATATGTCACCCACTCCAAAAAGGACCAAGAGCGACTAACAATAGTCATAAATATTAGGACAATTAAAAATATGACAATAATAAGCAGCAATGCAGTAAGGTATATAATATCCTAAAAACCATGCATACATAGTCATTCCTAATTCCAGGAATGCATTTGGATATAGGCAAAGTTCTTTCCCTCACCTCTAAACAACCACAGTCTGCAAAATTATACACATTTAGTATGCAGAAGCAAATTAGTTTTGAACACATGCTTCAGGCAGGATTTTTAATCAGTATAAGCTCCCAACCCTTTTCCCCGTGTGCACACATACATACATATATTCACATCCTTGTTTTTCCCACCTTTTCTCCATCTTTTCATTTTTAATATACATCCCACACATTTATCAATAAATTAGTTGAGGAGGTAGAAGCCAGAAAGCATTTATGTCACTGAAACTTGCCCTTCCCCTCCTTTTCTGAAACACTCGCTGAAGCTCCAACAGAAAGAGTTAGCCAGCCAAAAATGAAATCTTTTAATTTACATTTATACTGAACACCTTTAGGCCAAATTTTAACGCAGGAACAAATACGTAAATGAATTTAGAATAATACTTTTAAAAGGCCATTTCTCTCCTTGCCTCAGACTACATAATTAATAGTTATATGAGCAACAGTTATAATTTTTATGTCATCAATTCTTTAATGGATTATTCTGGATTCAGATTATATAAACTATTCCAATAGGCAGTTTGTTTTATGACGCCTATTCTGGGTTTCAGCTGCTGTTGCTGTCAAATTGCATAGCACAAATGAAAGAAGAGAGGGGTAGTAAAAATGAGGGCATTTGGACAATTATCTTCCCTCTGTGAAAAAGCTTTATAAAACATATGCCACCCCAGGTTCAGCATTTTGATCAAGGCAGGTGATTAAAAGCTTAAAAGTCTGTCCATTGGAAGCTGTATCCTGATTATTACTTATTTCTTCAGGTTCCTAGTTCCATTACTTAAGTTCCCAAATTAAAGTCAATTCCTAAAACTGGTTGCTTTCTAAATATATCTCAATGCATACCTTAAATGAACAGTTAACCATTACTAAACACTAGGGTGACAGATTTAGAAGATACAAACATGTTTATATTTGGATTCTACAGAATGGAACAAAGACATTGAAGTGACTAGACAGAGCATTGCAAAATATATATTTTGCCACTACCGAGTCTTTTACAGAACACCATGGAACCCAGAGACCTCTAAAATAAGATCCCTCCATTAAGCTTGTTAAATCTGTAATTCTGCCCCAAAACGTTAACATCTTTGAAATAAATTTTCTGGTACACAAAGTAACTCCGCTCAATCCAACAATTCAATAAAGGATTCAGAAATGAATTTGACTAAAACATAGTTGCCATGCAAAGAGTATTTTTTTAAAAAAGAGTATTTATATAATTTCTCCACGCAGTCTTGTGATTTTAAAACACGCACAAGGGAGAGAAACTAAACAGAAACTGTTCCTTTGACTCCAGGAGCAAAAAAGGCCTAAGTGGTCTTGGCAGATTCTAAGGATATCAGGAGTGACACACTCAAATCTCTGTCCTGTTTAGGAAAGCTACAGGCTAGAAGTGATGTTAATTAAAGTTTTAATTACTGTAACTAAATGACTGGTATAATTACATTATTCTCCTAGAGACTTCAAACTGATTAAGAATCACATACAGAATCTTTGGGTTGATTTGATTTTTAATTAAATATATTAGAAATGTGTGAGAATTTGCTAGACAGTGGGTTCAGCCTTATCACCTTATAGTTTCTTCTGCTTTCAAGACTTAACCTGACATATGCACCCCGCAGTAGTGAGAATGAGTTACAATCGCTTTCAAGTGTATCAGCCCAAAAGTAATTCTCATCTTGTGCAATTAAAAACAAAAGTTCATATTAAGTGCTTCAAATTATTTTACAGATTTTGTATTTGGGCTATGTCTTGCAAATGTTTTGAATTTACTGAATGGTAATCTATGGTCGTCAATTATAATTCAGTCCCTTATTGGAAATGTAGGGTGCCTACACACACCTCCATCAAACTAGTCACTTTATCAGGAAAAGCTAACACTGAAACAACATCAAAACATCTTTTTCCATTTTCCAAACCAGTAAGTATTTTATAATTATTTATTTATTTTATTCACATCTTCTTTTCCTCCAAAGAACTTCATTATGTGACTTTTTTTTTCAGAACAGAATGAATAGCAAGCAAGTGATGCAGCAAATCAATTTCTGCAAGAGTTCTTTGTCTGATAATAACACATTCTTCTGAAATTTATTCAAAGGAATAAATCCAGATGGAACATCTGGTTGAATGTGTGACCAAGAAAAGTAATAATAATAATTGTTGCTGTTGTTGCTGTTTATGAACTTCTTTTAACCTTGTTGTATGCCACCCAGAGTCACTTAGTTGTTGTTTTGTAAGATGGACAGCTATACATAGTTAGTCACTGACTTATGACCATTTATTTATCTATATAAGTTACAATGGTCTTGGGAAACTTTGCCAGAGGTTTGGATTTGTGGCTTACAATGTGTACTTGCACTTACAACCATGAACCACCCCTACAGTCATGTAGTCACAATTCAAATATTTGGCAACTGGCTCATATTTATATCCTGCAAATGTGTAGTCATGGTTTGCAAAAGTTTTGCTGATTTCCAGCAAAAAAACCACCAATCAGGGAAGCTGGATTCACTAAACATCCATTTGATTTATATTACTGTGGTGGTTCATTTAATGAGTGCCGTAAAAATTGTCATAAAAATGAGGTCTGACTTGACTTACAAATGCGACAACTTATGACAGATATTCAATTTTAACTGTAGTTGTAAGTTGAGGACTACCTATGTATAAACTAGATAGACAGGCAGGCAGGCAGACAGGCAAGGCAGGCAGGCAATTTCTAATTATACATTTTTCCTCTTTAAAAAAGGATAGTGAGTAGTACTCCACATATATCTTAAGTTACAACAATTCATATTGGTGCTCCGATTTTTCTCTGCTTAAAATGGTACTAGCAAAATAGAATAAAATATTCTTCTGTTTGTACTTTGAATTTCCTAGCTTCTATTCATTAACTGTTTTTCTAAAAATATATATTGTCCTTTGTAAGCACTTCTCAGCTGCAAAACAAAACAAACTCTTTTTGGAATTACACTATGCTTTAAGTCACTTGTAAAGCAAGAGGTTGTGTCGGAAGAACAACATTCCGTTTTCCACTCTGCCCTACCAGTCATTAGTTGAGGGTTGAAGAACTGATACTTATTTCTCAGCTGCTATTAATATCAAGTAAATATTGGGAGGAAGCAGGGTTTAAATTCTTCTATGCCTCTACTTTGCGTCTACTGGGTCGCATGGGTTTAAACTGTTATATTCCTCTGAGCATTTCCAATTGAAGAGACGGTTTAATACACCAATCAAGAATGCTTAACATGAAAATAAGAATGGTTCTCGCAGCTTCTAAAACATTTCAGAGATTATTGTGCCTCCCCCAAATTTCCCCATCACATTATGTATTATTCCGCATTATTGATGTATCACATTTATCCAAGTAAAGGATTCACTTAATCATCAGTGTTAATAGTACTAAAATCAAGTAATTACCACACTGGGCCCTGTGAACTTTCTGTAGAATTACTGATCCTATTCATAATTACTGGAAGGAGGAAAAGGATGTCATGCAAATTCTTTAATCTGCAAAATTGACTCATTTAAGTAGTCCAACATTTTATTAGTGTTAAACTATGCCAGTCAACTCACTCGACCCATCCATATGATCAATTTACCAGACAATACAAGGAGGAGAGGAGGAAGAAAAATGGAGTTCCTTCAAGAATTGCCATCTCCATTTTTTTAGTATTCTTGTAAAATTTCCCCTAGGAATGTCCAACATTGGCCACTTTAAGACCCATGGAGGTCAACTCCCAGAATTCCCTACCCAGCCATATCTGATTTAGAGAAATGGCAAATCTCCTAAGAAATGCACTGCTGTCATCAGGTTTTGAAGGTGCCACACATATTCTGAAAACAAATGATATCTGATTTAAGTCCTATGTTTTGTAGATAGAAATCAGAAAAACCCTAGTTTTTCTGAAAACCTAGACAGTTTCTAATACAAAATTATATTAACTAATAATCCAATTCCATTATAAAGCTATCTTTCTAGAAGCCTGATTGAAATACATGTAGTGTTAAAGGAAAGTTTCCTTTGAGTCAAGTTTCATGTAGCTTTCTTGGCAACAATCCAGAAAGGTTTGCTCCTGCAAACCCTTTCTTTTCCTTTTTATTTCCAATCCAGCCTATAGTCCTTGTAGTTCCCCATTTAATACTATCAATACTTAGTAGGTTGGGGTTTCCCGCCCTCCCCCCCCCAAAAAAAATAAATGCCATTTATTTTTCAGTTTTACTCTCAATTCTTAATTCTTACTGGCCACACAGACAGACTTTCTTCAGGATGAACTGTTCTCAACCCGGTTGAGTTGTTTATTTGTTTTTTAGGGTACATTCAGTGGTGCATTCATTGCTATTGTTATCAAGTAAATCTACCATGTTGATAATGGATCTTCACTTTCTTACTCTTTCCTACCAGTATGGACTTTAAATTTAAATTAAATTATTGTAGTTGGCTACCAGAAATGTTAGAAACTGAAGATGGAATACAAAACAGGAAAAACCTGGACATTTGCTGCCAACATTCAGGAATTTACAGTAATTTAAATATATGTTTTTGTTTTCATGTTGGAGCCATGCAGAGTAATATATTGAGATGGGCAGCTGTATAAATAGATTAAATCAATGCAATTCCTGTCTTGCTTTAAAGTATATAGTTTAACTATTTATTTAACAGTAACAACACCACAAAACAGCAATTTAAATTATTTTGAAGTTTTTGATCCATCCTTTTCAAGGGGTGGGTAACTTTTCACAACAGCTTCTTTGATTATTTTCACAAATGGGGTGGAATTAATCCTTTACTAAAGAAGAAGCTATATGAAACATTTACTCCATTAGTTTTCCAGGCATTTAAAAATGCATAAAATACAATTTGCAGAAAAATGGACTGCTAATTGTGACACACAGCCAAATTTTTTACTAAATTGAAGATTAATTATTTAGTGTTATTCTAATAATACAGCAACAGTACATATGTTTATTAGAGAGAAGATGATGGAAGAGCTGACCTCAATCAATCTGAGGAACATCTTGCTGATATATTTACCTTTATTTTAGAAATATCACGTCACTTGTAACTTTCAGAATATCTTTAAAATATCTACACACAAGACTTTAAAATATTAATGAAACAGAAACACCAGAGAATTATCTTAAAGCAATTTTCCTAAGGTATCCTCTCCAAATAATTATAACAGACAGAACCATAAAATAATTCCCAGATAAATAAATCAGCATTTTAAATGAGGCATAATTACTTCAACAAGGTTAAAGTAGCTAATGCAAGTAGAATAAAGAATCCTAATCACATCTCATATCAGAGAGATCATTTATAATTAGGAAGTATACTTTAAAAATGCAGACTTATCCATGCAATGCAATAATTCATAAATTCCCCAAGAGCCAAACTGGGACCTTTTAGAATCAACTAAAATAATACATAGACCTTAAAAAAAATACACAGTTACACAGAAAAAAAAATGCAACACACACCTTCAGTCTTTAAGAAAAGAGGTAAGAAACTGAAATATTGAGATCTGCTACATTCAACACAGCTGATAGCAGGAATGGAATAATACATTTGGTGAGAAGAATGGTGGCAGTCCCCAAATTACCCCAGTCACAGCTGAGTCATGCTTGAATGAATTATGCAAGACAAAGAATATAGGTATCCACACATCTGCTATCAATCTTGCTTTTCTCCAGACAGACTGCTAATATTTATTCTCTGCATGAGGACAAACAAAACAAGATTGGGTATAAATGTATGTTTAGTGAGTCTCTAAACTAGTCCCTTTGCCCCACTCTGTGTACTTAGAATCATATAGTCCACAAATCTATTCTGCTCTCTTCTTTCTCCCACAATCTGAAAAGGGAATTCAATACGAATGGCCATTCACCCACACCTATCTATTCTTCAATATTAACACTGGGTAATGCAAGCCGCATGTGCTACAGAGAACAAAGCACTCCATACCAGACGTGTCTGCCTGATTCAAGGAACTCTCCTTGAACACAGTCCAAGTGGCTTAAGTTAGCAAAGCCAAGAACAGCAAAAGGGGGAAAATATTTGTAGACTATCAACAAACACAAGGGAAAATTCAATTACAAAGAAAGCTGAAATGTACAAATATGGCTGACTTGAATTTGCTGCAGAACATGTATAAAATATGTAGGACATATAAAGTCAGCTATGCAGTTGAAAAAGCTATCTGGATTTGGGAGTTTTTATAGCTCCTTGTCATTGTCATAATTTTTGCATACACAGCTTTCACTTCGAATTGTACATTTAAAAAAAATAGTTTTTATTAAACATTTTCAATATTAAAAAAACAAAACATAAATTTTCACTCATTACAGCATTTCTGTATGGGTATCAACATCATCCATAACGTTAGTGAATTCTGTAATTTCCATATTTCTAGAATTCTTCTTTATACAATCATTTAGATTATACTAATATTTACATATTATTTACTTTACTATTTGCATTATTTATTATTTACATATCATCAATATTCTAAGATTCTTATACAATTATTCCTATTCTCTATCAAATTGTACACACTTTTAATATATAGTTATTTGAACAATATTGGTAAATCTATTACTGTTTGACAAAACAACAACAACAACCAGTTAGAACAATGAATGGATACAACAAAATTACCATAATTGTTAATACAGTAATTATTACCAAAGTGTAAGTAAACGAAATAGCCAAAATCTGGCTATTTTTTTTTTCCAAATGACACCTCATTTGAAAAAAATCTGATCAATCGCTAAGTGGCATCTCACACACACACACACTCACACTCACACACAAACATACAAACACAAATGTACAAACAAATATAAAAAGCAAGGTGCATTTTCTTTTTCCCCCCTTTACCACCATATAGAAGTCAGTCAGATTCATTTGTAACCTAGATATTATAATCCTAGCCCAAATCCTAGTTCAAACTGAAACACATAAATAACACCAGGTTTTTCTTTTTAAATCAGCTTTAAATGAAATAAATATAGTAAAGAACAGCTGAAAATCAGCCAAAAGTCTTTGTTCTTTTCACATAATTTTCCAGCAATAAAACAATAAAACAATATATGATACTGTACCAATCTGACTTTAAACACTCAACTGTTTAAAGAGAAAGAAATGCTAATTATTTGATTTTAACAAGAATATCACATATGTAGGTGCTGAACCTCATTCAGACGAGGTCCCAGCTCAAAAAAAAGCAAGTTTGCTAGTCCTTATTGTACCGGAGGACACAACAGCCACTTTTAACTCTTTTAACAAGAGGGAAAATCAAGACTATAAGTTCATACTGAAAATCAAGCCAATAAGTTCATACTCTAAGGGTGGGTTGGACTCTCCGGCAGCGAACATAGAAGAAACGTTCAATTAAGACAATGTTCATTTTCCTGTGCAATGCTTGGAGAGTCTAAGCATGGGATATACCCAAGTTTACAGATTCAAGGGCAGGAAGAAGGCTGGTCCGTTAGGGAGAACCCTTTGCAAAACCCTCCTGCCAAAGGAAGGTTCTGCAGATGCAAAGGAATCCAGTCTATAATGTCTTATATAAAGAGCAAAGGTGACATCCTTGTTGCTGCCATGCAAATGTCTTCAATGGAAGCTTGCATGACCCAACCCACTGTAGTAGCTGCACTCCTAGTTGAATGAGCAGTAATGCGACCTGGCCATGGAGGGGCCCGGACTTTGAGATACATACCTTCAGCCAGTGGTCAATTGTCAAAGGAGAAACCTTCTTGCTCATCGATGTCGGTTGAAATGACACAAACAATGACTTGGACCTCTGAAAAGCAGCTGTCCACTTGACGTATCAGTGAAGGGCTCTCTTGACATTTAAGGTATGCCAATAGATTCCGTGCTATTGCTCCCTCCAATTAATCTCATAACAAAAATAAACAAACAAAATTTTGAGAAGTCCAAAGTTAATGTCTGTCTGTTTACTCAGGATACTGAGTAGATAATTTTTTTACAGCCCTCTTGGTCAGACTGAGTAAAACAACTGACTCTGGGACCAGAGAGGAGGCGTGGCTGAATAATTATTACTCAGTCCTCGGTAATTAGAGGGAAGTTAATCCATGCTTGGATCTCCAAGCAGCGCACAGGAGAATATCTCTTTTCTAACACCAATTGTCTAGGCTAGAACTATAAATTTCTTGCACGGTAGCTTCCAACTTCATCATAGAATTTAGGATGTATACACCCTGTGCTAAACTTCAGAGAGGGGCGGCATACAAATCTAATAAATACTTTAAATACTTACTGACACAGAACAGTTACCTACATTCAAATGCCATGATTTGTTCAGAATTCTTTAACTACTTTAATACAAAGATAATGATGGGCTTTCAAGGTGTTTTCAAGGTGTGCAATTGTATTTGCAGTTTGCTTTACAACTTGCTCTTATGTTCTTGTAAAATATTAACAAGCTACTGATGAAGTCAGGGGAAATTACTCATCAGACATGCTGAGGATATGCAGTTGCATACTAAGGTGTGCACAAATATATTTTATAACCACAATTTACTGTAGCCAGGATGTTTCACCTAGCATGTATGGAAGTGTACTAGAATTCATACTCAACTACTCTAAACTTTTACATAAAGTCTCACTGTTATTTCATGTTTTTCTTTCCAAATACTGCTAAATTATTAATCAGGACTGAATGAGGAACTGCAGCCAGGTTTGGAATAGTCATTTTACACACAAAATACTTACATATTACATAATAAAGATTATTTGCACAAATCTTTCTTGTTACAACAACAAAGAGAAGACCCCTGAATTCCAATGTACCTTCTCTTTGAAGTTGATTGGGAACTGTTAAAGAAAATCAGTTCAACTGTAATTAGAGTGCTTTATATCAGGGCCTACTCAAGCACAGCTCATTCTCCACTAGAAAACTGGAGAGAAAAATTAGAAACACCTACACAAGAACAATTTCAGTATGCTGCGGTTGAAAGTCTACCAGGGAAATCCTGGAAGTATGCCAAGGAGAAGGACCGTTGAACTTACCTGAACGGTCTTCTCGATGCACTGCGAGGAGAGTCCAACATGGGTGATACTTCAGCCTGATTGGTTAGGAACTGAGTTAGATTAGCATAATAATTAGCTCCGCCCTGTAGCCACCCCCCTATAGCTCAGTCAAAAAAAACGAAGGAGTAGTGCAATTAACACAACTTTATTAACTCAACAATAAAACTCGACTGAGCCCCTGGGCCAAATGGCCGGGATGGGATTGGACTCTCCTCGCAGTGCATCGAGAAGACCGTTCAGGTAAGTTCAACGGTCCTTCTCCAATGCACTGCTGCGGAGAGTCCAACATGGGATATACCCAAGATCAAGATAACAGGGCGGGAGAAGGCTGGACCAGGGGCGCATGTAATTCACACACCCTCTGCAGCACTCTCCGGCCAAAGGCCGCATCAGAGGACCCAAATGAGTCCAGTTTGTAGTGTCTAATGAATGTATTTGGGGTGGTCCAAGTCGCAGCTCGGCAGATGTCCTCCAAGGGAGCCTGCGTGGACCACGCCGCAGAAGTTGCCGCACTCCTCGTGGAATGCGCCGTGACATTCTCCGGTGCTGTTCGTGATCTTGCCGTATATGCAGTAGTTATACAGGAAGTCACCCAGCGACTCAACGTTGTAGGAGATACCTTGGCTCCCATCGTAGATGTTGCAAAGGACACGAAAAGAGCCTCTGTTCTTCGGAATGTGGCCGTCCGGCGAATGTAGATCTTTACCGCTCTACGCACGTCTAGCTTGTGCCAGCGTAGTTCCAGCGGGTGGTTCCCCTGTGCGCAGAAGTCAGGGAGAACAATGTCATTGGACCTATGAAACAAGGTGTTCACCTTTGTCAGGAAGGTTGGGTCCAGGCGTAACACCACTCTATTGGGGTGGAAGCGGCATAAGTCTGGTCTGACCGAAAGGGCCGTAAGTTCGGATACTCTTCTGGCCGATGTGATGGCCACTAAGAAGGCTGTTTTGAAAGACAATAGTCGAAGTGAAACAGTACGGAGCGGCTCGAAGGGAGGCGCTGTTAGGGTGTCCAGGACAAAGGAAAGGTCCCATGATGGAAATCTGTGTACTGTTGGAGGCCGGAGATTGGAGGCTCCCTTGAGAAAATCCCTCACCCAGGGGTGATGGGAGATGGATCTCCAGTCATTAAGCTTGACTATGGTGGAGATTGCTGCCACCTGCCTGCGAAGGGTATTCGGTGCTAGCCCTTTGTCCAAGCCTACTTGTAAGAAGGTTAGCACGTGGTCCACTGATGCTGATTGTGGATCCACTCCCTTAGCCGTGCAGAATTGGAAAAAGGCTGACCAGGTGGCCTGGTATATCCTTGTGGTGGAAGGCCTCCGGGCTGCCTGAATTGTGGCTATTACTTCCTCCGGAAGTGCCGCTGCCTTCATTCTGGTCCCCTCAAGTGCCACGCGGCAAGCTTCCACCACTGGGGGTCTGGATGGCAGACTGACCCCTGGCTGAGGGAGACCAGG
The DNA here is from genome assembly GCF_031021105.1 of Erythrolamprus reginae. Classification (NCBI taxonomy): domain Eukaryota; kingdom Metazoa; phylum Chordata; class Lepidosauria; order Squamata; family Dipsadidae; genus Erythrolamprus; species Erythrolamprus reginae. The sequence continues at coordinate 76,072,016 of NC_091951.1, forward strand.
CTGATTGGAAGCCGCCATGGTGGTGATGTTGACAGGTCCATCAGGTCCGCGAACCATGGGCGGCGTGGCCAGTAAGGTGCGATTAATATTATCTCCGCTCTCTCCGCTATCAGTTTTGCAATTGTCCGATGGATGAGCCGTACTGGTGGAAAGGCGTACAATAGGCCCTCCGGCCATGGGCTCCTGAGGGCATTGACCCTCTCGGCTCCCGGTGACGGGAAGCGGGAGAAAAAGCGTTGCAGGTGAGTGTTGTCCGACGTGGCAAACAGGTCCACTAGCGGCTTTCCATACCTCCTTATCACAGCCTGGAACGCCTCCTTTCCCAGGTGCCACTCTCCTGGGTGTAGGGTGGACCTGCTGAGCCAGTCCGCCTGCACATTGTCCACTCCCGAGATATGCTCTGCTCTGAGGGATAGCAGGTTTGACTCTGCCCAAGACATGAGGGCGTTGGCCTCCTGCATTAGCCTGCCCGACCTCGTTCCCCCCTGGTGGTTTATGTGGGAACGAGTGGCCACATTGTCCGTGAGTACCAGTATATGACTGGCCTGACACTCCTTGTGGAAGGCTTGAAGAGCTAGGAAGACCGCTCTCAGCTCTAGAAGATTGATGTTGGTGTCTTCTAGATCCGCTGAAGTCCACAGTCCCTGTGTCACCTGTGTCTCCGAGTGTGCTCCCCAGCCCGTGAGACTGGCGTCTGTGGTGATGACCAGTTCGGTTGTCCTCAGGAAGGTGGAACCCTGAAGCAGGGCCGACGAGCGCCACCACAGGAGGGAACGTCTGACCACTCTCGGTATTGACACTAGGCGATGAGAGTGGCTGGATCGACTTCGTTGGTAAGGAAGGAGAAACCACTGTAGGGGCCTGGTGTGGAGACGGGCCCAAGGGACAATCTCGATGCAGGAGACAAAGGTCCCGAGCACCTGCGATAGGAAGGCCAAGGATGCCTGCTTTTGCTGACAAAGAAGATTTACCATCTCTTGGATCTTTAGTCGACGTTCCTGGGACAGAAAGACCTTGCCTATTTGGGAGTCTATCACTGTTCCCAAGTGAGGGATACATGTAGTGGGAGTCAGATGACTCTTGAGGAAGTTGATTGTGAAGCCATGATCCCTTAGGGCTTGAATGGTCACCTGTAGATCTGACTGTGCTCTCTCTGGATCCCTCGATAAGATGACTATATCGTCCAGATACGCCATCAGGCGCACTGAACTGGATCTGAGGGATGCCGTTAAAATGTCCAAGAGCTTCGTGAAAGTCCGCGGTGCGGATGACAGACCGAATGGCATTGCCCTGTACTGGTAGTGAAGGTCGTTGATGCAGAACCTGAGGTATTGGCGGTGGTCTGCGTGCACTGGTACGTGGAGATATGCCTCCTTTAGATCTATGGAGGTCATCCAATCGCCTCTTCTTATGCAGGCAAGAATAGTGTGGAGTGAATGCATTTTGAACCTGACATACTTGATGTACAGGTTGAGCTGCTTCAGGTTCAAGATCAGCCTGCATCCCCCCGAGGCTTTTGGTACCACGAAAACTATCGAGTAATACCCCGTCCCCCGCTGATCTGGGGGGACCGGCTCTATAGCCCCAATGTCCAACAGGTGAAGGACCTCTTGCTGCAAGAGAGCCCTCTTGTGGGGGCAGCTGGTCCAGGGACATTGGATAAAACGCTGAGGTGGTGGGTAAAGAAAATTGAGTCTGAGACCCTGGTAGACAGTATTGAGGGCCCACGAATCTGTGGTTGTACCGCTCCAAGCTGAGGCAAATGCCTGGAGGCGGCCTCCAATAGGGATCTCCATAGCCCAGTCATTTTTGTCCACGGAATCCCCTCTGGTTGGTGTTTCCGAAGGGTTTCCTGGATTGCTGGTACTGCCTACCCCTATTGTTGTATCCACCTCTGCTACTCCTGAACGCGTTCTGGTTGTATCCACTGGAGTAAGGCCTTGGATTCTGTGTGCCTGCCGTGGCAGGCTCCTGGCGAAAGGGCTGGCGGCGATAGAAGGGAGTCTGGCGTCTATCTGCTCGCCTGGCTGATCTTGGTAAGACCTTTTTCTTGTCCTTATCTTCAATAAGGACCTTGTCTAATGACTGGCCAAAAAGTTCTGACCCGTGAAAGGGTGCTGAAGCTAGGCGCCATTTAGACTTAGCGTCAGCTTGCCAGGATCGAAGCCAAAGCAATCTTCTGGATGACAGGGTAGCTGCCATTGCTCTAGAAGCGAATTTTGTTGCGTTTAAGGTGGCATCCGCTGAGAATTCGGATGCCAAGATCAGTTTACTTAGGTCCTGCCTAAGTCGCCCATCTTCTGGGCCCACCCTGGCTTGCATCTCTTGTAGCCAGAGGATACTGGTCCTGTTGAAAAAGGAGGCGGCCGCGGTCGCTCTCAAGGCCCATGAAGCCATCTGATGGGTCTTGTGAATGAGTGTCTCTGCTCTCTTATCCTCCGGCTTTAATCCCTCAGCCAGGTCCGACGGGACCACCGCGTTGGAGACCAAACTCGCAACTGGTTGATCAATGGTCGGAAAGGATAGTAAGTCCTCAATTTCTGGATCGAAGGTATAGAATCTACGATCCATCATAGAAGGCCCCTGTGCTGCCGCTGGATGTTCCCATGGGCGTTTGACACTATCCACAAAAATCTGTGAAGATGGTATGTGGTGGGATTCCTTTTGTGGCTTATTGAATAGCCTCTCAGCTGGTTGTAAGCCTGCTGCTGCCACGGGAGGCTTGGAAGCATCCGTTACCGTGGCTACTAGTTTAGCCTTCCTTAAAAGGACATCGTAGAGGGCCGGTTTGAAAAGCATCACTGACACGGGTTGGTCTGGTGGTGGGGCCTCATCCTCTGACAGGTCGCATTCGTGATCTGTGTCCATCTCCTCCTCCTCCATTTCAGACTCTTGTGGGAAAGTGGAGGCATGTGGTGCAGACCAAAGGTCCCTCCTAGGAGGCCTATTCTGCGATTCATCCTTCTGTTGGGAGCCAATGGACACGCCCTGCGTATATGCAGTGGTTAACATGTCTTGCAAGGCAGGTGGCATGGACTGCCAGGTCTCATTGGCCCTCAGCCCCGCTGCTGATGGGGTGAATGTTGCAGAAGGGGGTGCATAACGTGGTTGAGGAGGCTGGTACCATGATTGGGTCTGGGGCATTAAGAAGTCAGACCTCTGTGGTTCAAACAGCTGCTGAGGAGCCTGTCTTTCAGGGGATAACTCTGCACTGTGTACAGAAGCCCCAGAATTTCCTTGTGCCCCTGGGGAGCAGCTTGGAAGCCATTGTGGCAAGCCTGGCTGAGCTGGGCAAGTAGGCAGTGGGAGAGGCGAAGGGTTCAGCGGGGCCTGCTTTTGGGCGGCCTCCAGCTGCGCTTCTAAGGCTTTAATCTTCTTTTCTGCTTCCTTTAAGGAGGAGGAAGCCTTGGTTTTGGCTCTAGAAGAATGGGCCTTGGTGGTAGATTTCGGGGCCTCCTCCCTCCCAGCTGCAGCCTCGGTAGGGGCACTGGATGCTTGCTCAGCCATCCCCACTTGCTATGTTACTCACGTTAAGTAAGATGAGCCTATATTCCTTCTATCAGTGAACTGGAATACGTGCAAAGATGACCAAACGGGCTCTGTAGTTGCGAAAAATGGCGCACAGGAAAAGGTGTGGTCACCTGGGAATGCTGGGAAAGGCTTGGAGGAAGCTATGTGGTTCCTGATAAATATGGCGGGCGCAGCTAAGCGCGGGAAATTCGAGGGGCGTTACTGTTATAACAGCCAGTCCCCCAAAATGGCGGGCGCAGTCCAGCGGGTGGGAATGCCGGCATTTAGCCCGATGACCACCTCCTGCAGCCCAACCTTCCGTCCGGGGGCAGCTCTGGCCTCGCCGGCTGCCACAGCCCCCGCTAGGTCGTCTGGCGGTCGCCTGTCTCGTCGCCGAAACCGCCGGGCGCGCCGTTTCCCAAAAGCCGACAAACAGCTGTTAGTCGGTCTTTTGAATCTGCCGCCGAATTCGGCGGCTCCTCGTCTGGCGCGGCAGAAAGAGCCTCGGGGAAAAACCCCTTCTCCGGCTTGGAGGGCGCCAGCGGTGAGCTCTAAAGAGTGAGGGAGGGGGGTGGGGTGCCTCTGGGGCCGCCGTACCTTCGCCCCTCCGAGCTCGATGAGGTTTGGCCTCGGAGGCTAGGGACCTCAATTCTCTCCACGGCTCTGGAGTAACCACTGGGCATGATGGTGGGGTTTGGCCACGGAGGTCAGGGACCCAGCCCAGGGAGAGCCGTACCTCTGGGCTGCTCCCACGGAGGGTGCGAGCCCTGAGGAGGTAAGTAGTTGCAGGTTTTACCCACGGAGGGTAGCCCCTGAGTCCTCTTATCCTTTTCTGTTTCTGTAGGAAAGAAAAGGAGGAAACACAAAGGAGAAAAATTAATACATTTAATGCATTTAATACAAATTATACATACATATACAAAAATTCAACAGAGAAGTAAACTCTAGTCCCTATCACTACGACTGAGTTTTTAAGACTGAGCTATAGGGGGGTGGCTACAGGGCGGAGCTAATTATTATGCTAATCTAACTCAGTTCCTAACCAATCAGGCTGAAGTATCACCCATGTTGGACTCTCCGCAGCAGTGCATTGGAGAATACAGAATCATAAATACTACAACTGCCCCCTCCACCTCCAACTCCACAACACAGAGTCATCCATGCTGTTCCCAATCAGTATTAAATGAATGGAGGAATTTGGCATGATATTCCCAAACTTCTTTCTGCATATTAAAGCTATTATGCAATTTATGATGTATAATGGAGTAGACTTGGAAATAAAACCTTGGAATGAAGCATTCGTACTCATAGTGAAGACTTAACAAGTAGCACTCTTCTGAATGGTCTTCAGTAATACAAACATTTTGAAAGAAACAATATAAGAAATGGACATGGTAAAACATTAAATACTATGATACTGACAGTCCAAATGTAATCATATTTATTTGGAAATAATCCTATTGTACTACAGAAGTACAGTAGAACCCCGACTTACGAGACTAATTGGTTCCGGAAGGAGGCTCGTAAGTCGGAACGCTCGTATGACGAAACATTGTTTCCCATAGGAAACAATGTAAAGTCAATTAATCCGTGCAACAACAAAAAAAAACCGCTGCCGCCGAACGCGGAAGTTAGCGTTCGGCTTCAGGAGACAGCTGCGAAGCGGTGCGGGTGTTTTAAAACGTCGCCCCCGAGCCCCCCAGGCCGGCTGCGACGTTTTAAAACATGTGCGCCGCTTCGCAGCTGTCTCCTGAAGCTGAACGCTAACTTCCGCGTTCGGCTTCAGGAGACAGCTGCGAAGCGGCGCGTGTGTTTTAAAACGTCGCAGCCAGCCTGGGGGGCTTGCCAGCACCCCCCCCGAGCCCCCCAGGCCGGCTGCAACCTTTTAAAACATGAGCGCCGCTTCGCAGCTGTCTCCTGAAGCCCAACGCTAACTTCCGCGTTCGACTTCAGGAGACAGCTGCGAAGCGGCGCGTGGGATAAGAGCGCCAAGGAGCTGTCTCCTGAAGCCGAACGCGGAAGTTAGCGTTCGGCTTCAGGAGACAGCTCCTTGGCGCTCGTATCCCGAATGTGAGCTCGGGAGGCGAACAAAAATGTCGCTCCCCTCCCAGCTCTTATCTCGAGTAGCTCGTAAGTAGAGCTGCTCATATGTCGAGGTTCCACTGTACCAAATACTTCTCAGTAACTATGGCTAAGACTAAAGTCTTAGGCTAAAGTATTTCAGAGCTGACAGAGTAAAGCCAATGGAAAGAAAAACATAGGCCTTAGGCAGATGGTGAAGAAGTTGGCTTTCTTTTTGTAAGAATATTTAGAGCTTTTCCATACATAATTAGCTTTATGCAGTGAAGGTGAACCTTCAGGAACATTTCACAAACTAACCAGGAAGAGGAACTGCCCAGGGGGCATGAGCGCACTGTAAAATGATCTTCCAGTTTATTATTATTTTTATTATTATTATTTATTAGATTTGTATGCCGCCCCTCTCCGTAGACTCTGGACATGCATGCTGGCCAGAGAGTTTTCCAGTTACTGGCGTACATGTACTGATCAGCTGACCAGCGTGCATGCTCATGGGTTATGCCACATGTGCCAGGTGACATGACTCCGTGTGCCATAGGTTCTCCATCACAGGTCTAAGCCCTCTCTCAAACAGGCATTTTTCTATATTTGTGTGACTCTTAAGAAACTAATGAGTTACTATATTTTTTGTAGTATAAGACACACATAGATTTTAGAGGAAGAAAACAAGGGGAAAAGTATCCTGAACCAAATGGTGTAGTAATATATTATTTAATAAAATACCAGTATAGCAGAATACTTTTTACAACCATGTATACTTTTTACAACCATGTTAGGACTAAGTCCAAATGATTGGGTTGTTAATATATAAACAAGCCATCAATCTATGTTTGTATATATTTGAGTAATTTAACTTTAAATGTATTGCTGTATAATGATTGTGTATGCTGTTTTACGTTTGCCATAAGAGGGAGCCAGAGATCATAGCTGAAGACTGATGTGCTCCAAAATGCTGAATCATTCATGATTGACTATGTGTCTGATAAGGAGCTCTGTGTGAAATTCTGTTACTCTCTGAAATAAGTGTTTGTTATCTGTAATCTTTGTTTGATGTTTAAGACAAGGACAGGTTGGTAAGAAGATTATCGGACTTCTTGATATTTACTGACTAAATGTGAATGACCTTAATTGTTTATATGGACTGTGCTATTTATCTAAAAGTAAACTATTTTATACACTTTAACTAAACTGTTTGTGACTGGATCATTACTCATAATTTACTGAATATCTACTGCAATCCCACATTCCTAAACGAATATCCCTGACAGCTAGAGTGCAGTATAGCAGGCCACTGAAGCTGCCTGTAGATCTGTAGGTCAGCGGTTCAAATCTCATCACCGGCTCAAGGTTGACCCAGCCTTCCATCCTTCTAAGGTGGGTAAAATGAGGACCTGGATTGTGGGGGTAATATGCTGGCTCTACTAAAACGTGCTATTGCTAACACATTGTAAGCCACCCTGAGTATAAGGAGAAGGGCGGCATAAAAATTGAATGAATGAATGAATGAATGAATGAATGAATGAATGAATGAATGTTTTTTGCAAAAACTTGGCATGCAGAGGATTTGGGAAGCCTGCAGAGCGCTCCTAGGGGGTGAGGGAAGGCAAAAATTATTTTTTGCAAAAAAAATGCCCATTTTTCACCCATTTTTTCTTCTTTTTTTTTTTTTTTTTTGCAAAAACAGGGCATGTATAGGATTTGGGAAACCTGCAGAGATGTCTGGGGACTGGGAGAAAGCAAAAATGCCTCAGTTTTTGCAAAAAAAATGGCCCTTTTTTCTGGTTTTTTTTTTTTTTTTTTACAAAAATTGCTGTGTTTTTGCCTTCCTCCACCCCCTAGGAGCACTCTGCAGGCTTCCCAAACCCTCTGCTTACAGACCCATTTTTCACAAAAATGGGACACAGGGCTTCAAGAGGCCAAAAATGGCTGTATTTGGTGTATAAGATGCACCGACATTTCAACCCTCTTTTGGGGGCAAAATGGTGTGTCTTATACTCTGAACAATATGGTACTTTGGAAGTTACAGCTTATTTCTTTCTCTTCACTACATTCTTTCTTTTCTTTTTATTTTTTATGGGAAATTTTCTTTCCCTTTGCATCCTTTACTTTCTATTCTTTTTGTTTTTGTTTGTACTATTGTAATGTAAAACTTAATAAAAAATCATGTACTTTTAACAAAAGAATCTTGCAAGCTACATTAAACTGTTAAAAATGAAACAACAAACTCCACAAAACATGTTATTCCTAAAACACTGGCAGTCTGCTGACAGCATTAAGATAAAAGGAACACTTGAATATTATTCTGGTATGCAATATGTGGCTTATCCTATATTTAACCCTCAATTAACAGATGGCATCTGTGGTCAGGTGAGCCTTTGCATAGATCTATCTTATAGACCAACTGTGTATAGGTCACAATCCTTCCTGATTTAATCATCTCCCTTGGGGACCAATTGGCTATTTTGATGTACTATGTATAGAGCCAACCCTTAAAAACTACTTAGAAGCTACAAATATTCCAGAACGCAGCAACGCACCACATTGGGTATTCTTCATTTTGCCCATGTACCATCTGCTGCACTCTTTTGCAATTGGCTTCCAGTGGAATTTAAGACATTGGTTGTTGCCTATAGACCCCTTCATAACTTAGGACCAGGATACATGGAGGTAAGATCTGTTAGAATAACACTTCTCATTAAGCTCACATGGCCCTAATCCTATGTGCTTTAATAAATATTTTTTTAAAAAAAATGTCTCCTCAAGCAGGCCCTACATCGGTTAACAGTATGATCTATTTCCTAGTGTAGTTCTACTTTATGTCTATGATTGAGTTTCTTCTATCCCCGATGTATTGCAAAATAATATTCTTATAAGTTTATCACTAGAGTTATTATTTTGTATAAGTTGCCTAGAATTGTTTCTATGGCTGAGGAATCATTTAAAATGAATGAATGAATGAATGAATGAATGAATGAATGAATGAATGAATGAATGAATGAGTGGATGGATGGATGGATGGATGGATGGATGGATGGATGGATGGATGGATGAGATTGAGTGAATATTAGTCATTATATTTAGAGACTGCTTTTTACATGGTCCTTATTAATATATTTTATAACTTTTCGTCAAAATGTTTTCAGAACTAATGAACTGATTCACCAGATACACCAATGTAGTATTTCATGCATTCTGTTTGCTTGACAATCTTGCTGAATCAGCCCCAGAAATATACTCAACAATCAAGCTGCAAAACAAAATATCATGAGTATTTTAACTACATGTCAGCAATGCAAAGAATAAGTTTGAAAGACTATTATTCCCTTTGTATTAAAAAGAAGTGGGATCTTAAGATGTTCCTATATTACGTTCATATAAACAGTTTTTATAAAAGGTTGAGGGGGGTTGGTCTTTTTACAAAGATCGGCAATAGCATAATATTGAATTGACACTTCCTGCTGTATGAGAAAAGGAATAAGGCTAACTAATAATCCTGTTGTCAGGGGAATAACAGATGGTAAAAATCAGAAGTAACCAAATGAAAATTGCTTTAAAAGAGAAGTAAAACAAGGACTAAGCATAAGAAATTCAGAATTGATAATTCAGGGTGAAAACATGTTGAAAAATAAAAATGAATGGTGACAACTCTGGTGTGAAATAAAAGCCCAGCTTTTCTGATACACATTGAAGTAAATGTTTTGAAAGGGATAAAGTAAAAGTGGATGAAATTGGTATGCTAGAACTAGAAAAATATTTCAGTTACTAAAAAGTTAATATTCATGTGTTATGCATAGTGATAAGCTAAATTACTGCTAATAGCTAACCATTTCGCTGAACAAATGCATATATTATATAAATTGGACAAATTATTTTACAACTTCCTCTCTTCAAAATTTGTGCACACACTGTACTAATTCATAATTTTGATTATTGCAATTATTCTGCCAACAGTCTCCTTCCACATCTCAGTTTAGTCTCCTTTTAGCTAGTACTACATAGAATAAAGAGGGGATAGTCATCATTCTGTCCAGATAAATACTGGACATCTTTTCTGACAGCTCCAAGCTGAAATTCTTGCTGAGTTTCTTCACAAACATCTGCTAAAGCTTCTTGGCTCCCAGTTTTCCACTTAACTCCATCCACACCTCCTCCCCATCTCTCTGTTTCTTAGTAACCAAACTCCAGAGTCACCAATGAATCCACAGTCTTGGCTTAATTTAAAGATGTTCTCTAAACAACTTTTTTTTAAAAAAAAAACAAAAACAAATTCCCTCAAATACTGTCACAAATCCTACACCATTGTTTCCCATTGCTGAAAACTCCAGGGTTTGAAATCCACATGCAACACAAGTTGGGAAGTTCTGACCTACACCATATAAAATGCACATCTGTTCTTAAACAGGATCTTTTCTTTGCTGTCCTTTGCAAATAATATTCAAAATTGATTTTCCAAAGTGAAGGAACTTATTTGCGAAAATGTTCTGAACTCCCAAGTCCTTGCTTCCTTCCTTTATCCTGTACATATTTTTTTATTTTATTATTTTATTTTATTCTTTGTCCAATATACAATACATATGGAAGAGAATAGACATTAAGTAATATATATAAAGATAGTAAGTAAAAAAGAAGAGAAGTAGATGAAAGGGAGAGAATATATATGATATATGAGATAAGGAAAGACAATTGGACAGGGGACGTTAGGCACACTAGTGCACTTATGTATGTCCCTTACTGGCCTCTTAGGAACCTGGAGAGGTCCATTGTGGATAGTCTAAGGGAGAAATGTTGGGGGTTGGGAGTTGACACTATAGAGTCCGGTAATGAGTTCCACGCTTCAACAACTCGATTGCTAAAGTCATGTTTTTTACAGTCAAGTTTAGAGCAGTTAATATTAAGTTTGAATCTGTTGCGTGCTCATATTGTTGCGGTTGAAGCTGAAGTAGTCATTGACCGGAAGGATGTTGCAGCATATGATCTTGTGGGCAATACTTAAATCGTGTTTTAGGCGCCGCAGTTCTAAGCTTTCAAGACCCAGTAACCAATGACTTAAGAATCAACAAAAGGGCAAGATTGAGCTCTTTATAGGGGCTACTCATTTTAACAATAAGATGCTGCCAAACGCTTTTAATGCACCATGCGTTTAATTTGCTCTCCTCTTCCCACTTTCCCCTTTTACATCTTGGGAAGGATTTGACAGAATCTTGTAACATTCTGCAGTTGAAATTGGCAGGTCTTAAATTAATTGACTACAATTTTACACAACAACATGTTTAGCTGAAAATTGGCCTGGGGCCTGTTGGCTTGCCACAGTTCCCCTGACACTTTTCAGAAAAACCTTTAAAAAAAAAAGAAAAGAAAAGCAAATCTAGGCAAAAGGAACAGATTGCCTGTGTGACCCACTCCCTGCCAAAAATCACTCCCCCCTTTTTCCATTCCTTGCTTCTCTAAACTCCACTAATGTTTTCCCAGCTCTCGTTACCAGCTTGTTAAACCATTCTAATCCTCTTCATGGAGTTCTCTCCTATAAATTCCATACAGCTTTCATTTCTACATGGTTATCAGCCTGCTGGCTTCCCTTAATGGTTACTGTGTAATAATGCATACAAACGGACCTGAATCTGATTGTGACAGATTCATTAAGACCCAATAATTTCAAAAGAAATGGTCCAATACTCAGGGAACAATATAATAACACTGGCATACCCAAATTCAGCTTTATTTTTGCATTTTATCCTTAACATCCGGTTGGCATAGCTGATCTGGTCAATATTAATTCCAGAGGATCTTGTATCACTGCCATTGTTTTACTTAGCTTAATTTGTTAACCATGTCAAAAAGAACCTGAGCTGGTGATTATAGTACAACTGTTTGAATTTGGCATTGCACAATACAGCTCCCCCTCAAAAAATAAATTGACTCCATGCTGAAAGACCTGAACAAGTGGAATAGACAAAGAAGCCTTCCTATATAATCCTATTTATACAAAGAGAAAAGGGATGAAAACTAGATGGTATCTTTACAATTCCACCTGATTTATTAGTTTAAGTTGACAGATAATTTGCCGATTTACTAACTAAACCAAGGATATCCTGAAGTATTGCTTCTGAATGTGTAAAGCTATAATCCGTTTCTCCAAAGAGAGTAGTTTTTGCTCATTCCTTCCATTCTACAGAACTAGAAAGAAGGCTCAGAGAAGCAAGAGATAACAATGCAACCATAAGAAAAAAGAACCATCTGCCTGTAAATACTGAAATATAAACCCAAAAGATCATTCTCAAACCACCTTCCCTGCAATGAATGCATGTTTGAAACAAGTAACTTGTTGAAGGAAGTAATTAGTAATTAGTTTAGCTAGGCTGACTGTATTGTGTTTCTTTCAATAATGTATGTGCGGTTGTTGCCTTCATTATATTTTCCATTTCCCAATAAACCGACAATCATTATTGTTACAGCTCTGGCTTCACTGCTTCTGTAAGGGAATTTTGCATTAAAAGCTTCTCCACATGAAGATTGCACATACAGCTATCTTGCGTGTTTCGGGATTGCTATACCAGCAGTTTTGTTAAGTTTTACAGGTTTATACAGGAAGATCCAATTCACCTTTCTGTTTTCGTAGACTGAAGAAAAGCTAAAAACACTTCAGTTGGACAAAGTAGGGGTATCAGAAGTTCAGCCTGAATGTTGCCTATTATAATTATCTTTTATAGAGGAATCTTTAGAAGGTTTGCCAAGAAAGCCTTTAAATTATTTTAAATTAAATTAAATCCACAGTAACTGAATTTAAACATGCCTGGGATAAACATATATCCATCCTAAGATAAAATACAGGAAATAGTATAAAGGCAGACTAGATGGACCATGAGGTCTTTTTCTGCCATCAGACTTCTATGTTTCTATTCTTTATCAAATTTATAAAACATAGAAGACTTCCTTTAAGGCAATGGACACTGGAGGGCAATGTCGCATGTTCCCTCAGATAGGGCTCTGTGTGCCACAGGTGCCACAACCCCTTAATACAGTTCCTCATGTTGTGGTGACCCCCAACCATAAGTCTAGCATCAATTCTTCCAACAGAGCTTTAAGCTGATTGGCAGGACGATCAGAGGGACACCCCCCTTGTAAAGGTCTGATTGGTTGGATTGTAAAAATATGTTCTATGGGCCAGAATAAAAGCTTTAGTTCCTAACACCATGGGAAATTTGTCTTTTTCCATGGTCTTAGGCGACCCCTGTGAAACAGTCATTTGACCCCCAAAGGGGTGCTGACCCCTAGGTTGAAAACCACTGCTTTAAGGCAATCAGCACAGATACATGGACTTTCAACTTCCAGAATTCCCAGTACAATTTTTATTTAACAAATTTATAATTAAAAGCCACCATTTATAACTCCCAATCCCACCCCCTTCAGGAGTGGCTCTGCATCAACCTAGGATCCCCAAACCTACTTACTTACTTACTTACTTATTTACTTACTTACTTACTTACTTACTTAATTGGATTTGTATGCTGCCCCTCTCCGAGGACTCGGGGCAGCTCACAGCATATACAAAAACAGAACAATAACATAAATCCATTAAATTTATAATATAAATACATTAAAATCAACCATTAAATTCAATTAAAAGAAAGTAAAACTGATAAAACCATGATTTCAGGGACTTTCAGAAAAGGGAGGGAGCAATATTACCGTATTTTTCGGTGTGTAAGACGCACCTTTTTGTCTCCAAAAAGTGCACAAAAACTGGGTGCATCTTATACACCGAATGCAGTTGGGTGGTTGACGGCAGTAGCAGTGGCAGCCTTCCCATAGTCCAGTGACGGTGGCTTTTCACGCAGTTTGGTGGCTGGCGCCGGCTGGCGCTACCAAACTGCAGGAGTAGCCACTATCGCCGGACTACAAGAAGACTGCCACTGCTGCTACTGACTGCCACCACAGAAGCTGCCACTGGCGGACTACGGGACTACGCACCAAGTTTCAAGGGATGGGAGAAAGCCGAGCTTCTGATCTCCGTCACGGGGGCGCCTCTCTCCCTTTGTAGGTTCATCTCGCGCAGAGAGCGACCACCTTTCCTTCCCCCTCCTGGCCACTGGGGAGAGCAGCACTGCACTTGCAACTCTTTTCCCTAGCCTTGAAGCAACATCAGCTGTAGCTGTTGCTGCCACTTCCTCCTCGGCCTTGATGTCATTTCCTTCCAACATAGCGAGGATGGGAGGCTGCTGCTTTCGTCGCTGCTTCTAATGCAGTGTTTCCCAACCTTGGCAACTTGAAGATATTTGGACTTCAACTCCCAGAATTCCCCAGCCAGTGAATGCTTGCTGAGGAATTTTGGGAGTTGAAGTCCAAATATACTCAAGTTGCCAAGGTTGGGAAACACTGTTCTAATGGAGGCTGAGGCAAACGGGCAGCGCTGCATTCTCAGGTGGACCTGCTTCATCCTTCCTCCACAGTGACCAGCAAGCACAGTGCTGCTCTCCTCGGTGGCTGGGAAGGGGAAGGAAAGGTGGGCGCTCTCAGTCTCTCCACGCAAGATGAACCTACAAAGGGAGAGAGGAGAACAGGGTACCTGTGGCAGGCAAGGCTGGGGCTTAAAATTTAACCGGGCGGTTATCATTGAAGGGACAGAGGCCGGCCTGGAAAAAGAAAAGGCAACAAAGGTGGTGGAGGGGGGGAAATTGAGTATTGTTTAGGGTGAAAGTTGCACAGAGTGACGGGCAACAGAGAAGCGCTACAGTCAGGTTTTCAGCTGAAGCTGAGATAAGGGGATGAGGAGGAGCTATCTTGGCCCTTCAGACACATGGAGACAAGCCTTTGTGATCTGGCAATGCAGCAAGTCACTCTCGGAAGTGGATCCCAGCAGCGTAGGAATTCTGGGAGTTGAAGTGCACAAGTCTTGAAGCTGTGAAGTTTGAAGACCCTGAGTTAGGGGTGCAAGGCTCTTCAAACCTAGCAAGTTTAAGGCTTGTGGACTTCAACTCCCATTTATGAGCTAGCATGACTGGTGGAGGAATTCTGGGAGTTGGAGTCCACAAGTCTTGAAGCTGTCAAGTTTGAAGTTTGTAAACAGTGTACATGCTTTTAAAAAGTATACATGGTTGCAAAAAGTATTCTGCTACACTGGTATTTTATTAAACAATATAATACTACACCATTTGGTTCAAAATACCTTTTTCCTTGTTTTCCTCCTCTAAAAAGGTGCGTCTTATACACCGGTGCATCTTATACACCAAAAAATACGGTATTTCTGAAAGAAATATGTTCTACAGGAAGGGAACCACTACAGATAAGGCCCCCTTTCTTGGTGCCACTACATATATTTCCATAATGGATGGAACCTGCAACATGCCTTATTTTGTACTCTGGTGGTCCAAGTAGAAATAACTGAGAAGAGATAGTTCTTCTTGGTCCAAGTCATGTAAGGCTTTACAGATGATAACCAGCACCTTGAGTTGCACCAGAAGAAATCAGCAAGCAATTCTGAAAGTTGAAATCCACACATTCTGGAGATTATTTCCAAATTGCTTAAAGGTCTTCCACTCCTCAATGCAAAAAAAAAACACACCATACAATATCCTGCCTCTAGAAAATAAGGCATCAATTCAATTCTTAATTTATTGGGATTAGATGTTCTCCAAGGCACACTAATAATACCTTGACACACAGCACCCTGCCACCTTCAGGTAAAGATCAAAACATAGTGCCTTTTTTCCCTATCATTTTTCCATTAAAAATTTCTCAAGTCTTGGGTGGCTTTTTTTTTAAAGAAATGTGATTATAAGTCATCCCCCCCCAAAATGGAAGTGTTTTTACTCCTGATCATTAGAGATCAGCAGAAACAGGTGAAGTCAAAAGATTGAGTGGCTTGTCTGTAATGTTCAGTGCTTGATTTCATATGAGAAAGAATTATACTTTCCCCAAACCAGTGTTTTCATCTCAATATAAAGGAAATTTGGGTCTGATTCATAAGTTTCATTAGTGTTATGTTTGCAGCTGAGAATGCAAATCCCAAGGGTACCATTTTATAAAACTGGAAAGTAGGCTGTATGAAGTAATCCCACATGTTCAAAACTGACATTAACCATTCTTGTGCTTTATGTAGTTCTTAGGGTTCTCCATGTAGGAAATGCTTTCCAAAAATGACTTTTCACACAGATTGAAGAAGTGTGCATTCTCAGCAACAAACACACAACTTATGCAATGTATGAGTTGTGCATTCTGAGAAGTGTGCATTCTCAGCAACAAACACACAACTTATGCAATGTACTTTAGTTCTGTTTTTATTATACTGAAAAGCATTCTCTTAGGCTATGATCATGAATAAATCACTGACAGATGGAAGAACTACTTAATTCTTTTCTTCCTTCTCATTTTGTTCACCCCCAAAAAAGCTCCCTTTCAAATAAATAGTGCAAATTATAACTCATTGACAAAGACAGAAATCTCTTACAAATGATACCTAGACATTGATCGTGTGAACAAAGACAAGTCAAACAAGCAAAAAGCTTCATGACTGTTATAATCACCATGGAAACAATTGTTTTATGTAAAGAAAGAAGA